>NW_010307205.1:780-53190 GCF_000700745.2 Antrostomus carolinensis
CCTACAAGAACACTGGGAAATGCAGCTCCACATGTTAATAATGACAAAAAAGTGGCTGTGGTTTGAGTAGATGGCAGGCTAATATGGGTTCCCTGTAGAAACACCTTTAGCCTCAGCTAAGACTGTATGCCTGTATGCCGTATTTAGCTGAGAATAAAGCAGATTTTTGAATTCTAAGTTCTGAGGTTGCAAAGTAGCATTTAGAAAAGAAAAAAAAATGTATTATTCCTAGCTTTTATTCAGTATAAAACCCTACTGCTTTTGAGATTTTTCCAAAGCTTTCTTTTTAGTGCAAGATACTACTACTTTTTTAAGCCTTTAAGCTTTCTTTTCAAATGGTCCCATGATTGCCTTCCTAACTAGGAAAGGAAGTATTTGCATATTAAAAAAAAAAAAAGTATGAATGATGGTTTCTTACAGTGTCTGTGTCCACAACAGAAGGTTAGGAAAGAAGGGGAGAGAGAAAGGAAAAAGTATTTTTCCTGACTCACTCTTTAAATGATAAAATGTCCATTAATAGGATCATATTATAGAATTATAATTCTAACCTTTTCAAAGGGTTTCCATCATTGCAGATCTTGCAGCTGGTGCAATTACAGTATGGCATAAACATTTTGCTGGAGAGCTTGATTTAATTATAGGAAGACTTTTTGTGAGGTCAGCACTGTGGTACACAACTTATGTTCTTCAGGCATTCACTCTAATTACAGTTTTGTTTTTGATGCTGGGCCTGATTGATCTTCATGTCTTATGTGGAGTCACTCCTGTGCTGTACCAGTGTTAAATCACTGACTGCTTAGAAATAACGAATCTAGATTCCAGTTTTATCTCTGGGACAGCTGCTCATTCTCATTTCGGTGTGGTTTTTATTCCCCCTGTAGGTAAGACCTCCTGTATCTGGTCACAAAAATGGGTACCATGTTGTAGAGGTGTCACCTGTGTAGTAAGACCCAAGTAGATGGCATATCCCAGGTGCTGCCTCCCTCCTGCACTGTGACGCTGTGTATTCGGTGCAGTTTCTTGGTGGATCTGGGTTACCAGCTGAGTTTCATGTGAAGAGACCAAGGTGCCAAAGAGAAGCCATGGCACTGTCATGTTCATGCTTGAGGTACAGGCCAAGCATCTGGCAGGAGTGAGCTCTGTGAATCTTGATGCCTCGTGGGTAAGATTTTGGCAGAACTTTGCAGGCCTTCAGGCACAATTCTGTGCTTTGAGTCTTCCCCTCTGCCCCGTAACTCCTTTGCAAAACCACCCACTCCCCTGCTAGTGTTGGTTTTGATAAGCCCCTTCTAGATCCTAATGAAGACATTGCAACAGACTGACCTCACAGCACTACCTGCAAGTTTTTCCCCCTTTTCAGTTCTCTTTCTCTTTGTAGGGGCTTCCTGTGGCAGAACTTGTTATTTGGCCTAATCGAGAATAATACTTTCTAGAAGAGTTTGAAGTTCACCAAAAATGCAGGAAGTGGAATGGGTTTGTAAGGAGCAAGTTGTGCTGGACAAGCTCAGTTTTCTTTTTTTTTTTTTTTTTTTTTTTTCCCCCTATATAATTACAAAATTTGATGGCATTGGGAGCAGAACAGGCAGCATTGCTGATGTATCAATATAGTATACCTGTTCTAGAGACAAATGAAGGAGAGCAGGGGGGGAAGAAAAGGATCTCGAGGGCGTAGACATTGCAAAGGGGAGGGAAGGGACATAGTGGTGCATCTGCTTTGTGTCATGTCTCCTCAACCATGTGTACTGTGCTTGATGTTGCTAATGGAGGGATACAAACATCTCCCTCTGCATCTCATCTATTCTCCCCCTCCCCAGCAGAAAATCCCTGTGAAAGCCATGTAGTCCCCCCACCATCAAGCATTTTGTAACTAGGTCTAACAGTTACTTCTTGCCAGTTAAGGACTGTTCTCAACAGTGTCATTTCCTACTTGTTCCTGCTCAACATGATATCTTGTTTTAAATGTTTCAGTCAATTGGACTTCTGGCACTTCCCTCAGGAGACTATTCCAGTCGTGCCCTAAAGAAAGCAGCATTAGAGTTTCTTCACCAACAATCAGCAAAATTTTTCCTTTGTAAAGCCAGGGAGCAGTGCTGTAGGAGAGGGCCTGTAATGACAGGGGGATAAGGGTGAAGTGAGGTGAGGGGAAGTAAAAAGGTGAGAAATAAAAAGAGCATGAAGGAAGAGATATTGATAACTGACTGGACATCTGAGTCCCTTTTGAAATCAAACATTTCATCTTTTGTTTCTTGCTTTCTCTACTTTCATAGCAGCAGGAAGGAAGGTGTTCTTCCATTAAAAAAAGGAAATTAAAACTCTATTGATGTTCTTTTCTGGGGCTGAAGAACTCTGAAGTGTGAGGGTAGAAAAGGGAAATGGGTTAATATCCAGGGCTGGCACTTTTGAAGGCACCTAAAGAAGTTCAGTGCTCAGCTCTCCCTAAAGCCCTGACAGAGTGGAGTGACAAGCTACCTAAGCTGTTTTTCAAAATCCTCTCCTTAAAGGGCGTATTAAAGCAGAGGTGGAAAGCAGGAGGCAGACAGAGTGGTACTGATATCCATGTAGTGATTAGTCCTGAGGTTGGCAGAAGTAATAATCAATTATTTGTTCTGCAGCTTTGTCTATGACCTGCATGTTTATGCCAGGGCCCCGCTGGGCAAACGTACAGGGAAAAGAAAGTCTCAAGGAGCTTGCTTAAATGTTTTATTCATTGCATTAATTTTTCCTGAAGAGTTGTTTTCCCTTGGGGATGGAAGCCTTAAGATATGGTTCAAAGGAGTGTGTGGAACTTAGCCAAGAGGCTGTCCTTGAAAATAATGACAGAGTTGGACTAAACCCTTTGCACCATTTGGAAATCAGCCACTGACACTCAGATAGGTTTGCCCCATGGTAAAAACCTTTACGTTCTATTGACTGAATTGGCCTTTTGGGTTTATCCTAAAGGGTAAACACACCCCACAGTGCTATTCAGTATTACCTGAGTATGGCAGGCAGGAGAGAGAGAACCGAGCAGCTTCAAGAAATATGAATTACTATGGCCTTTTATATAAAATGAAGCTGTGAGCACATTTTGGGTCATAGATACTGGTCCAGTCCTTTAGGTTTAGACACATCAGTGTAAAAGCTTAGATTTCAGAGCAGTGCTGGTGATTGAATTGCAGCTCAGGACTGGGAGCTGCTGCTATTTCTATTCAGGGAGTGTAGAAATCTTCAGAAATGTTTAAAAGATCAACCAGGAAAATGGCTATTTGAAAACAATATCAGGTTGATTTAAAGTCCAGGTAATGCTGTTACTTCACTCTGCTTTTGCTGGCATGCCCAGAACAGCTGTGTTTGATTGCTCCCCATGGGCAGGATGGCTTTGAAAGTCAAGTAGTGTGGTTTTGTAGTGTCAGCCTTCCTGGCATGTCTCAAGGATGTGGCTGCTTCAGATGGGATTGTGGGGAACACAAGAGCTGCTGGGGGAGCTGGGGAACAATGAGGATAGACAGCAGAGGGGGTGGAGGAAGCGGGAGTGGTTTTGAATGTGTCTGCTAACATTTGCGGCATTGCTTTGGTGGATGTTTCTCATTTTGAAGGAAAGTCCCACTGGTAGCTAATGAAAGGTGTATCGAGGGACAGTATTGATTTGCACATTGCTCAGGAAAGCCTAGTGATTGTCAAGATGACAGCAGAACAAACCAATTAACTAGAAAGCATGCCATCGTGGGGTACAATCCCCTGGCCCATGGCCCTGAAGCTATGGGTTCTTTGTGTCTGTGCATTTCCCAGGGTGTGGGACTGTGAGTCAGGAGGGCCCACACTTGGCTATGACCCAAAGCATCAGACATTTGCTGCTGTACTTGTGCTGGAGAAGGGGAATGGGGCTGGAAATGGGCAGTTGTAGATGACAGGAAGGTCACTGTGATCAAACATGGGGACCTCACTCCTCTTCCTTGATCTAACACTCCAGACATTGTTGGTCAGTAGAAAACATGAAGACTTGGGCCAAGGAGCAAGAGCAAGACTCCATTGATGCCCTACAAGCACTTGAGAGAAGGCACATGAGCTGGAAAGGAGGATGAGCCTGGAGGTTGTTGTGAGTCTAACTGAGAATCATAGAATCTCCTGGTTGAAAAAGACCTCTGAGATCATCAAGTCCAACCGTACCTGTCCCCTGCTAAACCATATCTCTGAGTACCCCATCTAGCCATCTTTTAAACACCTCCAGGGAAAGATATATTGTACTGTATTGTGTACAATATATCTATTAACAAGTATGCACGCTTTGTTGCAGTGAAGGCTGCAGACTCCTTCCTGGCTCCTGAGGGCTGACTCCCTGCATGGTCCAAAATCTACCTACTTTCTTATATTGCTCTGAATTTGCTAGGACTTGCAGAAGGCCAGCACGAGGCTATTCTCCGATTTTAGAGTCATTTAAGCAAGGAGATCCCGAGATAAATCCGCCTTCTCCCCATCCTTATCCTTTCTTTCTCCATATCCTTGTTCTCTACCCGAAAAGACAAACGAAGGGAACCATCTCCACTTCTTTGATTCTTTCCAACTTATGTGCTTGAGAACCAGATCTTTGGCTTAAATGTCCAGGGCATTTACTCTGCATGTTCTGGAGGAAAATACTAAAGGATTTCTGGCTGCTCCTGAGTGAGCTGAGAGGACCCCTGAAGACTCTGTCTAAGCTAGCATTGCTGGTGTCAACTCAAATCCAACCTGAGCAGAAATTGAGGAGGGGGAAACAGGAATTTTGCTGTGCTTCTCTCCCATCTAGACTGTTTTTAATGGGGTTTTCTTTGTTTGTTTTTGTTTTTGTTTGGATTGCATTCTGTGGGAAGTCCAGAAAGCCTGAAATCTGTTTTCAAAAAGAAAGAGGCTAAGGGCTTCTGGCAGAGGAAGAATGAAAATTTGGATGAAGTAAGAAGCAGGACAGTGGGGATGGTTGCAGTGAGGGAGCTCTAGTTGGTAGCTCAGACTCCTTTCTTTAGGTGTAAGCCACAGGGGTGGAGATGGGAAGAGAAAGAATGATGAAGAAGCACCCTAGAGGCATTTGAACCTGTTTCCTGCTGTCTCCTTGGGGTAAATGAGATATGGAGCTTTCAGAGATTGCTTCCTCCACCCTCCCTGCTTCTTTTATGAACAGGGATCCAGTGATCTGTTCAGAGTTGTGTGAGAGAGGGCTCATGTCCATGTGGTACTTGAGGTAGAGAAGGGAGATGGTGGGTAAACCCTCCTCTTTCCTCCATCACATGCTGGGATGTGGGTGATGCTGGAGCCTTCCCTCCCCGCTGCAACCAAGCTGCCTGTTATCTAAAGCTGTTAGTTGAAGGACAAAACATTCTTCCCTAAATGGTGGGGTCACCCAGTCCCATCTCATGCCTCTTTACAGAGTCAGTGCCACAAAAACTCCAACTTGGTCATCAGAAAACAGAGCCCAAAGGGCCACACCCTGGAGATCTTAATTTTCCTAGTTTTATGTGGTACCTCCATGTACCCTGATGCCACTTTGCCCTTGTACTGAGCAGTATATGTTGCCACCTACTACAGAAATGATGGACTCCTGCTTTTTCTCCAAAGAACTAACTTTCACCACAGAAGGAAGCCATCTTAGGAATATTTACAATCTTTTTATCTGGATAAATATGAGACCACAGGATGCTCTTTCTCTTTCTTGTTGTTAGACCCCTGCTGTGTACCTCTCTCCTGTTAAATTGTTGCAGGTGCTGGGATCTCTTAAAAGCTACCTCACTGTACACGGAGATTAGACAAATGGACATGACCATCTCAGATCTTCCAGGCTTTGACAACCTGGACAGGCTGATGTGTAATGAGCTGGAAGGCTGGCAGGCCAAATCCATTAGTAGCTCTGGAGTCTTGGAGCTAGTCTTACAATTTCCTTTGCTGCCAACATTTGCCTTTTCGCTTGTCTTGTTTGTGCCCTAATTCTTGACGGTTTCACCCTTTGCATGAGCAGGTGGGGACATCCATTGAGCCTTACTAGTGGAAGTATTTTCTAACCCAGTACATGATTACTGTGGCATCCTAGAGTCATATTTCATTCAGGATAGAGCTGTGTTTCCAAAACTTCACATATTGTTCTGTGCAGCTGGACAGATCCTTCCTCTGGATACCATGCTTCACAGTTTTACAGTGGTGTGTCATCCTGCAGTGAACACACGTGGGATGAGTTACAGTATTAACAATGTCAGTGGTTTTCAGGCAGATGAAGTGCCACCTTCAGAACCATCCCTGTGTCAAAGAAGGCAAAGCATAGGGACGAATGTTTATTTTCTTTAGTGATTAGCTCCATTCTCTTCGCATTCCAGACAAACAGCATCCCCACTGTTCTCTGACTCAAAGCAATATATCCTCTTAGCATGTGGCATGCCAAAATTAACCTCTGGGCAACAAAGAGACAGAAAACAAAAGGTTGTTTGTTGAACAAAAATCTATTTATGCAGGATCAGACATCCAGACATGGCAAAATAAGTTCCCACATTTATCAGTGATTGTATAATACTACTTTGAAGTTACAACAATGAACCTATAAAACTGAATGCATTTTGTGGTAAAAAAAGATGTGTCTTTGAAACAGATGATTTTGCAATCAGGACAGCAGGTAAAAGCAGAACTAGACGTTCAGCAGATGAAAGTCAGTGTAATTCCCTTCAAAACTTCTGGTTATGTCTGCACCCACTGCGAATCCAGATCAGAGTGTTTAAACTTTAAGCACTGTCCCAATTTTAATAAAGTGATTCTTTAAGACCAAGCCCGACTTTCTTCATTTTCTCTATGTTGGAAATAACAGGGTGAGCTTTAATATATTTAGATGTTGTCTCATATATGGACTTTTAAGCTGCAAGCTGAAAGGAGATTATTTTTGTGTTTTTTCCCTGTTAAAATGCTGCCACAGCATCAGTGATCAGTAGGACCAGCAGGATCGGCTCTCCCTGACTTCGCTATTGCCTCAAGCTGAAAAGTCCTGTTGTATACATTTTATACACTGGTCAATAAGACCTTGAAGTGCAGTTGCTGAACACACTGTTAAGAAAGTTTCTCTCTCCCGTTTTTTTTTCCCTGTGCCTCGTTCTGTTCATGAGGTGTTGCAGTTGTTATCCCGCAACGTCCCGTCCGGTCGAGGAGGCACAGAGACAAACCCTCACCCCGTCTCTGGGCCAATGAGCACTGACACCAATATGAGGATGCTGCAAATGGCGTTTAATGATGTGCGACACAGTACTATATGGTGTGGGTTCACTACGTCATTTCCGCCTGCTTACATCACAGGCTAAATGCTATTGGCTACTAGGAGAGAGAGAGGGGTGTCTTACCTTTCCGTACAGCGCGATATCTTCCGGTCGCCAGACCCTATCTTACTACAGAGGTCCGCTTTTTAAAATCCAACTACCATTCTGGCATGAAAGAATTGACATTTTTCTGGGAAAGAATCCATCTTTCTGGATCCGCCTGTTGACAGGTAATGTCTCCAGCCCATTGCATTAGTCTAAGTGTCTTCTGAGTGTTCTGAGCTCCTTGAGGATTGCCTGGATATAATCATAAGTATGAAGAAGAGAAGTCCTGTCTTGGAAAAGAAATAGCAAATTGTATGTTGCTATGGAAAGAAAGGGATGGCTTAAGCATATGTGACCTTGCCCTGATGGACTAAGTGACCTCTTAAAGTCCTTTTCATCTCTGTTTTCACTTAGTCTGTGATAAACACATGTTGTGATACGTGCATGGTGTGTATATTTTACCTCTATGTTCTCCTGCAAGGCCTCTCCTTTAAGGTCTCTCTCTTGCCTGCTTCTTGAGCACAGACTCCCTGTGGGGTAAAAAAGGGAGGAAACTCTGTTCAAGTCTGTCTTGCATGTCAGTCCTGTCCTCTCTCCTCTCTCACTAATTGAACTTGAAATAGCTGATAAAAAAAGGCTGAAGGAATTAGATTAGGGTGTCTCACACTTCAATGAGCTGCCTTGATCTGAGAGGGAGTGAAAAGGCAGAGGGACTTGCATTCAGAGATGATGAACCTGATATGGAAGTATCATTTTAGTGTTTTGCAGGTCACACCACAGAAAAGTCTAAAAAATGAGTTAATCAAATGGATGAGCTTTCTTCATGGTGAAGGAACCTGTACACAAGAGTTTTTGAGAGGTGTGTTGAGGGCCCCAGGGAAAGGCTCAGTAAGTTAAGTATTGACAGCTCTATTTGTTATTTGACTTGACTTACACTGTGCAGTGCTTAGTGATGTGCAAAGTTAGGATCTGTGGTTCTGGGTGCTGTATAAAGCAAGGAAAATTTAAAATTGCCCTTGTAAAGACCTTGAAATTGTAATGCATAAGGAGCAAATGTGCCTGTAGTTTTTGGGGCAAGGAGGATTGCTGTGAGGGAATAAAGGAGAAACAAGAACAGCTTTAACTTGTTAAAATGAATGGATGGTGATGGAAAGAATGGTGAGAATTGATTTCAAAAGATAGAACGTACAGTGGGACTCAGCTTTTGAATGTTGTAAAAACTCAGCAGGATGCAGTCTCTACTGCTAATTTGACACTTGTGGCAAGCAGCTTTTGGCTCTAGAAGTTAAGTATCTTCTCCTGTCCCAGAGGTGGGAGGATTATTTAGGAGATAGAGACTGGAGGGAGATGTGCAGATAACATTGCATATAGTGGCTTATCTGGCATTTATGAGCTTTTCACACCGGAGGAAGCAGTTCTTCAGTGATGTTTGGTGAGATTTTCAACTCCTGGGGTTGCTGCAGATCTTAAAGCAGCTTGTGAAAGATAATTGCACAGTGTGAAGGGAAGGAAGAAGTTCTGAGCTGGCGGAGAGAGACCAAAGTACACATCTCCTGCACAATGTGGAGGAAAGATATTTCACCAGAAAAAGAAGGGTGACATGTGAGAAAGCTTTGTAGTTAGTTTGTGAGAAATGGAATAGGAAGAAGTTATGTGACCAGGGAGAGAAATCAGTCTGTGACAAGGCCTCTGAATGTGCCATAACAAGAAAAGGGTATAAAGATGAAAAGACAATACTCACCAACAATATCAGAGAGACCAAGGTGCTGAGAACTCACAGCATAGATATCTTAACAGACATTTCTGCCTGAAGAGGAGCAATGGGGATCTTTGGAAGATAACAGGTTGATGTCTTGTTGGAAGTGAGTAGTTGCTATACATAGTCTCTGAACGTGGAAGAACCATTGCTCAGGAGGATGTGAACTGGAAAGGCAGATAATTTGAGTTTCATAGCTCGTGGTGCTATGGCCATGGTATGAGCCTCTGGAGATTTTGTAACACAGGTTCTCTGTGGCTTGAGTGAATTATAAAACGGTGACATTCGAAGTAGTTAGCAATACTGATACATGACCTCACAGCCTCCTTACTGTGATTAAAGAGATGCTAATGAGTTCACATATCTGTTTGACAAGTTGCTAGTGTTTCTTCCATCTTGTTCTTTTATGACCTTGTTGGTTTTACCTGGTCACTTGGCTTAGTTTTGTTCCCCTAGGCTTCAGTACTGTTGTACACATAATTTTCTGTCAGTAGCTGATTTTGCTGCTAAGCAGATCCCAAAATTGAAAGCCATAACCCTTTTGGGGAAGGGTCAGGAGTGGTAAATCAGGTACAACATGTGCATTTAAAGGCTGTGGTAGCATGTGACAGAACTACCTAAGTTACATCAGAAGAAACAAAGTTGAGAGGCTAGAAACTGGCATTTCTCCCATGCCAAGAGATTAGCTAACAAGTCTCAGGTGGTCACAGCAGGAGCATGGGAAGAGCATGATTATGATGGGTTGTGGTGATAGCTTGTGTGCACTTGCACATTTCACCTGCTTGTTTTTCCCAGCAGTTGTAAAAATGTTTTACATAGCTTGCTGTTTTGTTCAGGTAGAGTGCAAATTGGGAATTACCAGAGTGCAAAGTCCATTTTGATTGCTTGACTGGGCTTTACCCTCCCACTGCCCTTTTACTTTCAGCTTGGTCTGACATTCCTAGGGGATCCTGGCCTTGCTGCAGTAATGCTTTCTCACTGCACAGACCTACTGAGGTGACTCAGAAGGGTGTTCAGTGAAGATCATTGACTTGAGAGTGCTCTCATCAAATTGCAAACACTCCCAACTGCTGTCTTGCTTCTGCTCAGCAGAGAAAAAAGAGTTTTTCATGTGAGAAATGACCTGGCAACTAAGCCCCTTATTAGAGGGAACTTGTTGCCCATTGGAGCTGGTCACCTGAGAAAGAGGGCTGTGACTCTGTGTTTGGCAGAAGCTTTTTTAGTTGCTCTGTTGGATATTCTGAGAGGAGAGGGAGGAATCTCCTTCAACTCTGTATACAGATATCCAGAATAATGAAATGGAGGAAAGAAATTTTGTCTTGATTGCAAATCCTGAAGGGCTTAATAAAGCAGAAGCCTCAAAATACTTGTTCTGCCAAGGAAAGTGCAACAGTGTGCTCAGAATCCTGTCTCAAAGTCTCACGATTTGCTTATCTGGGATAAGAAGCAGCCTGTATCCTATAGCCTTGCTCATAACACTGAATAAATTTTGTTTTAAAATGTCTTTTTCTGTGTTTTTGAGTGGGGCAAGGAGGACACTGCCACCGTTACTCCCATCAGTTCTGTGCTTCTGGAAGGATTGCATCCCCAGACCAGCGTAAAGGTGGGTGTGTTCAATTGCAGAGGAGCCTGAGGAGGGCTGGCAGTTGGATGGCACATCTCAGCTTGGAGTGAAGGTTCCTCATCCAGATGTGGCGAATGGATAGGAGGAGAGAAAAGACTACCTTTCACTCACCTCTCTCTGCATCATAGTTCTAGATGAGGAGTGCAGCCAGGGCTGATCTGCATTTAATGCTGATTTTAGCTGGGTTTTATTGTTGCTAGCTTTGCAGGACCTGAGGTGACTTTCCCCAGAAGCTGTGCCTCTGCACGTGCTCACTAACACTTGACTTGGAAAACCTCTTGGTTGCTGTATGCTGCTGCTGAAGGCAAGGAGTGAGCTTTTGGGCTGGCCTGCACCAGGCCCCACACAGCTGAGTGTGGGGGGTGTGTTATAGAGAGGCTCTAACCAGTCATCTGCAAACAGCAGGACCAGGTGAAGTGACGAGGCCAAGCAAAACTGATCTTTTGTGGGGACCGTACTAGATTTCCTAACTTATTTTAAAATACCCAACAGATTTACCACTATCTAGGATGCTCCATCCCACTCCATGGCTGTCAATTACAAAATGATGTTCTTCAGGTTTAAACCAAAACACCAGCTTAGTCAGGGTACCAACCCAGACCCAACTTGAGCCCTGTAGAAGTGACTAGGATGTGAAGCAACCAGTTTCCACTGCTTGAGTTTGTGGCTGACCTGCACTTCTGAAAATGAGGTCAATTTGAGATAAAAAAAAAAGAAAAGCAACCAAACCTTCAACAACTTTCAAGGTATCTTCATATTAATTTCTTTGCACTCAATTTCCTTAGAAGCTAATGAGGTTAGTATCCTGAAGGAGTGTTGTGATATTTCATGGCAATGCTCTGAGATCCTGAAATGGAAAAAAGCTAGAGAAATGGCCAGTTGTGTCATTTTTCTAGAAGAGGGAAAAAAGCAGGGAAACTGCAGTGTAACTGTGCCTTGAAGAGTGGGAAATAATCATTCAATGTGTAATGATTGAGCCGTCTGCAAGATACAGTGTAAAAATGCTTATTAGCAAGACATTTCAAAAGACCTCTCATCTGAATTGCTTTGCAATATAAAGAACTTGATAAGTTGTTAAAGAAATAAAGAATATTCTGCACAGGCTTCTCTAATTATGCTTAACTGTAAGTTTTAACTGAGCAAGGAGCTCCATCTGCTTCAACAATACGATTTATGCTACAGTAGCTTGGCATCCTCTGAGTGCCTCAGAACAGTGAAATGCAGTAGCATATGTAAATACTTCCTAATTATGCACAGCAATGGGAATTCACAGATGGGTAACACCACCATCTACCAAAGACCTGCTACCTATAAATCCTCCTTGAAAAAATCTTGTATTACAATGGTTTATGGTTGTTTTTGGGATGGATTGTTAATATTCCTTTATCTAAATTGAGTTTCAGACATGGGTAGGCTCAAGCTTGTTTTTATAGGAGGACGTGTTGCAGATGATGGCACAAAGTACTGAAATGCACTGCAGAATACAGCTGCTACCCTACTGCTGCAAAAGCAATGTTTGCTTTGTGGTGATGGAAACAGGAATTTACGCAGATGCAATAGTGCTGTGCTTACACAAAGAAGCCAGTTCAATCAGCTCATTTCTTTCTCCTGTAATAGAATGAAATACCATTGAGTTTTGCACTCAGTTGGCTGTCAGATATTCATGAGATAATTAGGGATGAGTTCAGAAGTTGGGTTAATATCAGTGAGTCTGGACAACCAGTTCATCCTGTAGTGAATAGGAAATGGTGGAACTGGAATTCAGAAGGTAAATACTTCCGAGTTAAAGCCTTCTCAGCAACCTCAGCTTCAGAGACCTGAGCTTCAGTCTGACTAAATCTATCGTTTGACTAATTTCCCTGGAAAAGTATAGCTGAAGACAATGCATTTAAATTGTTAAAAACCAAAAAATTTGAAAGGATTTGGAAAATCCTGGACCTTAGAAGAGTTCATGAAATGTCAGTGTTATTTTCCAGCAACAACAAAGCTGTGACTTTGTGTACATACTGGCTTGTTACTTCTTGTTTTTGAAAGAGATGCCCGTGTTGATTAAGTAAAGAGGAAGCAAACTTCATTCCCTTGCACCCCTGCCCCCTGCTCTTTATCTTTTGAAGAATAGTAAGGAGGCAAATTTAGGACTTCAGTGATCTAGGAATATGGAAGACAATCTTTAATAAACATAGAAAAAATAACCACCAATAGAAGATTTTTTGTTCTTAAATGCAATAAACAAGCCAAGCTTTGGAATGGTGATATGACATAACAACATTTGCAGTGGACTTGCCAGAGGATGTGTGGTCATGTGGGAGTATTTTAGGAATAGGTTTGTATAATCAGCCCCTTCATCCACTGTCTGAGGAGAAGGCATCTTCAAAACTTCCTTGCAATCCCCTTGGTGACAGTAGTAAGTACTATCAGTTCTCATTCTTAAGCTCCGAGGATGTGATCAAGACAAACTAAGAGAACCATAAGCACAACTACACAGGTACAAGTTCTGCCTCTTATTTTGGTCATTGACTGATAAGAAATTCTTAGAGCAAGTATATAAGTAAAAAAACTGTATTCAAGGAGATCCTGCCTCTGGGTCATTTGCATTTGGTGGATTCTCTCTGAATTTGTTTCATCCCAGCTTGAACTTAATTATAAACCTGTGGCAATGAGTTATATAATTTCATTATGGCTTTGTGTGTGTTTCTCGGGGGTGGACAACTTCTTTTCATTTATTCTCATCTTATCACCTGGTAACTTTATTAGTTGATTCTAAATTTTGTATGGTAAGAAACAGTGGGTAGTCATTCCTTGTTTCTCCTCCTCACACCAACTGTGATGGTATAGATGTGTATTCTACTTTCTTCCCAGTTGTTTCGTTCTTAAGTTGAGGAATTTGAGTCTAATTGATTTTTGCATGGAGCTACATACTGAGAGTAAATCAGATTCTACAGCTGCTGAGTAGAAACCATCAGGCCATTCATTTCATTTGGCCCCTCAAAATGGGGAGGAAATTCATTGATGTCAACGACTGTTACCCCATGAGGAACCCAGAGTATTTCAAAATGTGTTGTGTTTTAAAGCTTTTTAATTAGGGCAGCTTGTATTTTCAGGAATTAATTATCCCCTTCACATGCCAGTGCAGTGCCCTGTCTCACCAAGGATGAATCATTTCTGGCCCGGCCTGGAACACAGACTGAACCAGCTTGTCTCCAAAACTTCCACTAGCAATAGGGACTATTACAATATAAATAAGAAGTTTTATGCAGTCCTAACATATCTTTCACAGAGGTTACTAAATCACTCCCATAGCATTCAGGGGATGCATTATAGTGCCTACCTTTTAGTGTCTTGGAAGCTACTGTTAAATGTAAGTAAACCAAGGATAAATGTTGAATCTCAATGCCAGTCAGCAAATCAATAGCATAAGAGGGAAAAGGCCTATATTTTAGCTTGTGTCTTCAGTTCAGGGATATCTACTTCTGCTTCTCAAATATGTTATTTTCCTGAAACGAGAAGTGATCAGTTAGGTACTTTGTTGCTGGATAAAAATGACCTTTGATTTACAATGTTGGCACAACAAGACCAGGCAGAAAACAACAGCCACATCTGAAGTCACTTCACTTCACTGAAACAGGGCAAGAGAAAATGAGGCAACCCTTTCAGTATTATCTTTTTTTTTTTTTTTTCTTTTTCCTTTTCAGTTGACAGTCTCAAGTACTTCTTTCTTCTTGGATTTCATGGGTGTTATTAAACACAGTGAAGCAAACCTTCTATGGAGATCAGATTTTGTTAAATCCGATTTGCCAGTGACCATTAAACAGAAGAATTTTTCTTGGCTTTTACTTGTTACAGATAGTCTTTTTTCTCACTCTTATCTACTAGAAGTGACATTCTAAAGGAGCAGTTTAGAGTAGCAGAGTAGCCACATCCAGACTATGCACTGGGAAACATCTTGGATCTGTGTCAGCCCCTGGGCTGTACCTGGAAATGGTTTGGAAGCCCATTAGCTAGTTCTGGCCAGAGCCACCCTGAGGACATCTCACAATTTAACATTGCTACGATTGAGTCCTGCTTCCTGGGATTAGTCCCAGACGTTGCTCAGCTTACTTGTATTGTTATACCTAGAAGCTCTGATCTAAGCCTTGCTCATTGTCATCCTCCTGGGAGTTCTTGCACTAGAGTTACCTTTTCATACTCACCTGTTGGTATGGGAAAAAAAAAGGATTATAATGGAAAGGCTTTTGGTCCAACACCCTTAGCCTTTCACTGTTCTGGTGCTTCCATATCATATCTTGACTATACCAGATGTCTATTCAACTGGGAAAAAAAAAAAAAAAAGTGAAGTGGTCAAATGTGTCTCTGATAATTTAGTGGACTAAATGATGAATGTGCAGGTTCAGTCATTAGTCATGGAATTTGATAAAACAGTCCAAACATGGTTAGGGATTTGGCAGTTCACTAAACCAAATGGTCACTTGCAAGTCTTGGGAACACAGTTTTATGCAGAGGTTTAGTTCCACTTTTCCTCTGGCATGTAGCCGTAGGGTTTATGGTACAGCAATAGGAAGAATGATAAAGGCGTGGAGTTCATTCTTGTTTTCTTTCTTACGTATTCCTGTTTCCCTGAGCTATCACTGTGGTGCTCCAGAGAGATGCTGATCTTTCAAAATGTCAGTGGCAGAGCTTTGCTGCTTTCTCTCTCACTTTTGGGAATGGCTCCTCCTTAGCATGAAATGTAACCCCTCACATTCGGTTACCACAGTGGTAGGAAGGTTGTGATCAAACATTTACATGACTCTGCCTCTCAGTTACATAAAAGAAAATGAATGTAATTTTCACCTACATACTTTTATATTTTTTATGAGTGGAACTGCTTAGAAGCCAAATAAGCCAGAAGGCAAACTGCAACATATTAAGGTGGGAGAGAAAAAGAAAACCAACCTCAATATTTTCAGAGTAATGTGTTAAATTTGAATACATTTAAAACTTAGTGATACATATAATTAGTGCTGGTTTCCGTGGTTACGGAGTCAAAGACACAGAAGTTGCAGCTCCATTTCTTGTCACTGAAAATTCTACTTAAATCAGAAATGGAGTGGATCCAGGTGGCGAATATTCATGTGCTGGAATTGGCATCACCCACCTTGTGTCCAATCTGTTAGTCAGTTATGTAAATTAAAACGAGTCAAGATTTGTGGTTTCTAATTAATGTATTTGGTAAGTAAGAACATCACCACCACTGAAGAGGAAAGAGGAACCATTTTATGTTGCTAAAATGGCCCCATGAGAGAGATCCTCTAGTCCTCAGATTTAGCTCCGATATGTTTGGATTAGCTCTAGGCTAGTTTAATCTAGTCCTCAGATTTGGCTCCACTATCTTAATTTTTGGCTGTATTTTGTCACATGATTTGAAATGCTAAGCTACAGAAAAGTTCCTAAAGATATGGCCCTTTGGACCTATGGTTCGTTTAGGGTAGGGCTGTGTCTCATTGGGGCATCCATATTCCAGTTGTTACTTGTCTGTTGCCAATCTGTTGGGACCTGCTTCATTTCAGGATTATATTCTCTCATTGCCTGTAACTGCCCTAGCAAACACAGCAAGACCATGACATGGGGTTGAGCACTGGTCCATAACTACCCTCACTATTCGGTTGTTTGCGTGCTCCCTGGATGTCTTGCGTGGCATCAACCAGCACTTCCCCAGACAGATATCGGGCACAGTTCAGGGAACAGCAGATTTGGGAGAATATACGGGGTATGCTCATGCACACTCTGACTTTGGGCAGCTCATGTAGATGGGAAAGGAAGTCTTTGTGGACAGACACACAGCACAAGTCCTAGTTAAATGCTCACTGTTGGATAGGTCGCCTGCTGTGAATTTGTCCCAAAACACACAATTCTGTTCTGGCATTAAAGGAGGGCTGTGAGAACAGGCAGATGTTTTGCAGTCTGTGTAAATACCCTGCTTTTTCCTGGTCACTTCCCTGCATCATTTGCTCTGCCTCCCTTCAACATGTTTTCCCTGTTTTCCAATTTCTAGTGCTCCATCCCAGCTTCTCTGCCTCTGCACTTAATGTTTCCAAAATGTTCAAACTCCCCTGGCACAAATGGGAAGAGTAATTTTGTATATCCAAGACTCTTCCTTTTAATAGCTTGCAAATTTTTGTTAATCCATAGTCTGGTTTTCCTTTTTACCTTTCTCTTACTCTCTGCATTTGGAGCAACGAAGATACTCAGTTGCATGCTTCTGTTGTCTGGACCACCATCAACACACAGACACTTCCTGCTAGTCTTACTCTGCTGATGTGTCTTTTCTTAAACTGGTAGATGGCTCCTCAGGGGCAGGGTTGGTTAATGCCCCTGTGTTTGTAATGCACCTACCACAGTGGAGATTTGTTAGAGCCTGGAGTTTTGCACACAGTGATGGTACCTATAAAACAAATGTGTTCATTTTGATCTTCCAGCCATGTTCATTAGTTGTATGAAAGATATGTGTGTGTACTTTATGTTTCATGGAAGACATTGTAGATCTGAGCAAAAATGGAAATTCCTATACTGTGGGGAAGGATGCAGTTTCAAAACTTGTTGCAAACTCCTGTAAAATTAGCATACTATGAAATTTCTTTTGGAGTAGAAATTTTGTACATATTTCTTGCTGGATTACTTGAGAGATTTTGTTTCAGCAAAATAAATACCTTTTAATTCTTACTTGAATGTTGCTAGTAGATTTATTTTATAATACAAAGATGTCAAGAAGAAAATTCAGTTAAATATAAGTATTTCAATTTGAGATTTCACTGGATTATTTCACTTTATCCAAATGATTTTTTTTGTTGAAATCAGCCTTTCCCCATAGAAAGCTCAGGATTACAGAAAATTGTGTGTTCCAGTATAAGAGTGTCCCATGGGGAAATGTAGAGAATATCTTGGCAGAGCAAGGGCATGATGTTTTACTTAAGGTCTGCCTGCACAACCAGCCCGTAGTCCTGAAGGCAGTGCCCCTGAAGTCTCCTTAAAAGATAAGGATGAGAAACAACAGCAAGGTCATAAACAGAAGGGAGGATGTTCAACAGGATTGGCTGGCCACGGGGGTGGGGAGGAAGTGCCACCTGGAAACGGAAGGAGGGAGAGACTGAGGCTGGCATGAAGGCGGAAGTAGATTCACTTATAACCAATTATAAGATGACATGTGTGATATTTAGTTAATTTAACCAATAGTAGTTTGTTTGTACCACATGAACCCTGTAGAACCCTATAAAAGTGTGTTGTTTTAAGCTAATAAACGTCACTTTACGAAAGTTCACTCTTACCTCCATGAGGACTCCATGAATATTTCGGGGAATCTTCCTACAGGGAAATCTTTAGCCTGCTGTGTTAGGTTCTAACTCTGACTCTTCTCTCCAATACATCTCATGCACCCTTACTGCTCTGTTTGTGGGATAGGACAGTAGTATAAGATCACCACCAAAAGCAAGGATGACAGCAATGAACTATCTCAAAAAGGTATAGTTTGTTCCATCCTCTGCTATTAGCTACCAGACAAGAATACAATTACCACCTTCATGGATATGGTTTTTATTTTAACTTGCATTGAGGATGAATTTCACCAAACCCCAAACCTTTATATCTGACTGATCAGAAACTTTCCTGAGCTGCACTTATGCAGGCAGCTTGAGGACCTTTGACCAGCCAGAGGAACTCTGAAGTCCCTGATTGCCCTGCAGATCTGGTAGATGGATTTGCTGTCAGCCAAAACATTCATACTCTTGACAAGTCACAAAAAATCTGAGGAGATGCAGGGACCTTGTTGAATGGGAAATAACTTCAAATCAAACAGAATTTTTGAGGACATTTTAAAAGAGCAGAGAGGTTTCTGTCACATCACAGTCCACTCCAGTGTGGGACAGACGCCTGTCACTCAGGTTTTAGTTCTTCAGCTTATAATGGAAAGCAATCCTTAGAGTACTCGTGTAAAAAACCAAAAAGGAACAAGCAGTGGCAACTGGGCACCAAGAAAAGGTAAGTACCTGACTTATTTCATGATTGTGGGCTGTTTATTTACAACTTCTGTTCATGTTTTGTACTTTAATGTTAGCATGAAAAAGAGAACCTACAGTCTTCAGGGAATATGATGAAATACATGAAGACCAGAATTTCTCTTACTTTACATAGTAGACAAAGGTTAAAGAAAAATAGCTTTGAACTTGCATAATTTCAGGGCTTTTTGCATAATTACTAAATAATTTAATGCACAAATAACACTCATAATCATATACTGGGCTGGTGTTGCAATTAGAAGTAAACTTAGATTTTCAGAATATTTAATTTTGTGATGAATGAGCTGTTAGTCTAGTCCCTTATTTTTGTTCTGTTTTCTCTTCATGCAGTTATTAGACAAAACAAGCACCGAATTGTACCATACAAACTGATCGCATTAGATTTGCTGAGTTACATAGAATAAAATCATTGGAGTCTCACCAGGCTCAGTGTATCTTCCTTCACAAAACACTTCTGATAAATGTACAGATACTTTAAAATCAAATGTATACTTGTGTTCAGATGACTCTCTAATACTTAAAATGTTATTTTAGCTTATAGAGACCTTTAGTAGCATTTTAAAGAATGCTACTCTCTTTGCTAGGAGCACCAGCTCGTTTGGTGGAGGCTGCTAGAGAAATGCTTTGGGACCATGTCATTGCTAGGATTAACAGATTTTTGAATTTCAGGAATAGACTGATTGGTAGTAGAAATTAATATTCTTTGGAGGAGTCAGTTTGAGAGTTTTTCCACAGAGAATTAACAATTTATTGTAAAGAACAACAGAAGAACAGCAAGTACAATTTCTGTATTTACTGTTTGTATTTTTAGGGCTGCCAGAAATTGTGGGCTAGTGAACTTTCGCTTTACAATCCAGTTCCTTCAAAGATATACTCATACTAAGAAGTAATCCTGTGTTGGTTTCTTGAACAGTCCATCAGGAATAAGTTAGTGCTTGATGCCTTGCAGAAATTATTACAATCATTGGTTTAGTGCCCATCACCACGATAACTGAATTTCAACTCAAGATGGAACATACAAAGAATTGGTAAGAGATGAGCCAAAATATGTTACCTGTTGCTTGCTGATGACATAGGAAAAAGCGGGTAAATCCAGTAAGGGAGTATTGGGCAGAAAATCTCTTTTTACAAGCAGTGGGTTTATGCCTCACTGTATTTCTCTGAGCCTGGCCTTGATGTTGAGAAGGCTCTGCCATCAGCATATATTTAGATAATGGTGTTTAAACTGGCGCTTTTTGACTTCAGAAAATTATACCAATATTGGAAGGCATGGCCAGATAGGGCTATTTATCATATTTGTATTACATTGCCTTGTGAAAAATCCTTGTAAATATGCTGGGAATAACACTTAAGGAGATATTTTCAAATGGTTCAAATGTTGAATCTGAAAAATAATATGGATGCCTTAGAGGTCCATTGTGTAAGTTTAAACATTTTTTTGAAATATGATCTCTTTATTTCTACTAGAATGAATTGTGTGCTTTTTGTTTTTCCCCTCCAGCTATTATATCCAAACCTTTTAAAATGTATTCAGTCCCTCTTATTGAAATGTGCATATTTTGATTTTGTAGCATAATATATAACAAAAATATTAGATGCAAATCCAGTGCAGGAGACATTTTGTAATGAATTATTATTTTTTAAATAGTGAAATCAAAATGATTAGCTATATTTTACTTCTCCTACCACAAAGTAAACTTTCTATGTCTGCAAAATCATGTACTTTTTTATAAACTTGTAAGTTTTAGCCTAAAGAAGGGCTTTTTTCACTGAGGAATTCTAAAAATTAAGTTTATAATGGAAATCCTGTCACTTGTTTAACTACAGATGCTCAGAAACCACTATAATTAGCCCAATGACAGCAGCAGATGAGTCTGGCATTTCAGCATCTATCTAGGTATTTTGCGTCAATTCTTTTATAGCAATGAACTAATAGGTATTTTTTGCAACTGTGTGTTAATTTTTCGTTTGAATATGTTTTTTTATTTTTTAAAAAAACCTTTTTCTGATTCTCCATACTGTGGCCTAATCTATGTAGTTCAGATTCCTCCAGGGATTCAGACTTAACCCATTAAATGCAATGGTGATAAAAGTGGTATGATAATGACTGGTGTAGACTGGCTGGCCCCACACTCTCTCAAACACCACAAGAATCTTCCTTTTTGTTTCTGTCTCAGAGAAGCTGCTTTGAGAATGCCTTATACCTTCCTCCTCCAACTCCTGCTTCCCTTCTTCTTTTACTCATAGTAGTGGAAAAATTTAAAGATCCTTTAAATTGTTCCTATATCGAGGTTCCTTAAAAAATAAATACATTCAAATATGGATTATTTTTTTTTTTCCCTTGAAAATCCCTCAGAACCAGCAGAAATGAAAGATACAACTGAAATGTTAACATTTTCCATGAGGGAGCTGAAGATTTATTTCACAGCTAGTCTCAGATACAAGTGCGGCTTTGCCTTTCTGCAATAAACTTTGTAGCTTGAGCAGTAGATCCTCCAGCCTGAATGGCACTGTTGAAACAAATTTGTATCTGGATTCATGCATGGTCCACAAGCAACAAGAGGCAGGAACTGTGAAGGCCTTGGTCTCAGTTGTTAA
This sequence comes from Antrostomus carolinensis, assembly GCF_000700745.2. Taxonomy (NCBI): domain Eukaryota; kingdom Metazoa; phylum Chordata; class Aves; order Caprimulgiformes; family Caprimulgidae; genus Antrostomus; species Antrostomus carolinensis. The sequence continues at coordinate 22,087 of NW_010307205.1, forward strand.
CAATGCTTAATAAAAGGCAAAGATGATTCTTTATTTCTGCTCTGAGTTCTACCTGTGCAATGTCATTGGTTTTATTGAAATTGGCACTGCTAAATATGAGTTTGTGAGAAAGCTGGTCCTACATCCACTAGACTTTATAGAATCCATGTGAGCCAGAAAGAAGTGCCAGAGAATGTCTACTACCAGGACCAATATCCTGTGTCTTGCTGGTAGTTCAGCTAACCCATTTGGTGGTGGCTCTTGATTTCTGTATGACTGTAAACAAGGAACTCGGCACCTTGCACCTGTTACAGATAAACTATGTGGCAACTGATCATGGAAAATTTGAAAAAATGGAAAAATAACAACAGAGGGCCTAAAGGACTCTTGTATGCCTTGACATTTTAAATATGCATCCCTAAGAGTAACAACCAACTAGGTGATGTTTTCAGAGGACTATGTGGTCCCTTTCAAGATGCACTTGAGTTGGGTTGAAAAGAGAACTGAACCTTTCTAGCATTATCTTCCAAAAGTTCTGGCAGGGTTGTCACTGAAAATATGTTTTCAGACCATCCCCAAAACATATGCTCATGCAGTACTGCATGGGATCTCCCATAGGCCAAACCCTCCTTTCAATTTTGCACAAACTTGGAGAAAATGGGTTTGATGCCAGTCTCTAGCATAAAGAAAACTTGAACTGAATTCATGTGATCTGGGATTTATGCAAGCAAAGTGGAAAGATACACAAGCTCCACCAGCATGGGATTTGGCCTTTAGTGAAGCAATTTGTAGGTAAGTCAGAAATTTCAGACTGAATGTGAAGGGTGGAATTCTGTTTTTCTTATTTGCAATTTGAAGATTTGCAGCAACACAAAGATGCTTTAAAAAAGATAAACTGACTCAAATCCTATGTGAAGGTCTGTAGTAATTAGTCCAGTACCTGCTGTGGTAGGACCACAATAAGATTGCCATTGTAGGCTGGCAATTAAGTCTCTTTTAACAGTGGGAACTCAGCTTCACATGAACTGCTAAAGGCCACAGGGATAAAAAATTAACCAGATGTTGTTCTTAAACTCAGCTAGGTCCTTGTAGCTTGAGGTTAGAAACAGGGAGAGCAGGGAGGGGTCTGGAAGTTTTCTCTAAAGAGATGGGCAAGGTGACTTTGAAGAAAAGCACCACATGGTGCTCTAATGTGAAGATATAGCCCCTACTTTGTTTTAGGAAGAAATGGAAGCTGTTTTGGTTTTAAGGAACAAGGTGAGATGCATTGCCTCCTCAACTCACTCTCTTTTTCTGCATAGATACAGAAGGCAGAGGAGATGCCCCCTATTTTGCTATAGGTTAATAAAGAGGAGATAAAATGAAGAATTAGTACAGCAAATCATTGTCTCTAAAACCAGGACAGCTGCTTTTTTTTTTTTTTGCTGTTTAGCCTGAAAGCAGACTGTGAACTGCAGCATTTCTTATTCTGTTCTGATGACAGGATGAACCAGGGCAAAAGAATTTTTTTTTAAGTGGATTGAAGACTCTAGCAGATTTGTCACCGTAATGATTCTAAGAATGTCTGCGGAGCTGCAGTTTGTCAACAGAGTGTCCAGTGAGTTATTTATTGCTAGGACTATAGTAAAGCAAAAAAAAAAAATCCACCCCACTGAAGGTTGCTTCCTCCCTCCAACATCTTCTATTTGTGCATGGAAACCAGAGAATTGTAGTTCAGGCTGTGATCCAGAAGATTATGGGTTTGGATCTGCCCTAGAGGAGGAAGGTTGGTCCAGTCATCAGGCAACTTGTCTGGAGTATGTTTACCATTTTTTACTCTCCCAAACTCATGGTGTCATACTAGACAACTGAGCTACCCCAGTGCTATGCAGTTGGATGGGGCTGGAAGGCCTTAATCTGAAAAGGTAATCTTCAAAACCTCAGCTGCTGCCTAACTTGATAGTCTCCATCCTTATGATTGATTGATCAGTCAATTGATGAAGCTGTTTATCTATCTACCCATCTATCCATCCATCCATCCATCCATCCATCCATCCATCTATCCATCCAATGATCTATCTAAAAGTTAAATGGATCTTGTCCAGGAATGTCTTGGTCTAGTAGGGATTGAAGAGTTTGTTGCTCATGTCCCATCTTAGTGCCGTAGGAAGTCATAAACTGTTTTCTCATTTCTCAGTGTTAGCTTGAGGACTTCACCCAGAAAATACATTCTCAGAAAGTGCCCCTCACAGAACACAGAGGGTCATAGGGTGAGGTTAATGCCAATCCTGCTTTTGTTTGCTAGCAGAGAAGTCTGATTACTCTTTTATCTGGCGGAGTAACTCCCTGAGGAAATTCAAACCCACATTTCCCGCAAGTGAAGACAGTGCCTAAACAATGCAGTTACAGGGAATAGGTTGAGATGTCCAGATGATAAATCTGGCCAAGGTACAAGAACTAGAACAACATGAATTTTGATGGTTGGAGGTGCTTAACAGGAATGGGGATTTCTTGATTCCAGTCCCTGCTGCAGAGTCTGTTCTCATATTTTGTCCAGTGATTATTTAATGCACTGTCCTAACTTGCTGTTTAGAGGTCAGACTCTCCATTAAGGGAGGATCAAATCAAAGACAAATCTTGTAGGCATCATCTCTACTCAGCCATTGTAGTTCCCATTGCAGTGGGTGATTAAAGCCTGGAGTACTTAGAGGCCGATTGGCCCCAAAAAGCCCATGCCGATGTCTAGGATTTAGGAACCCTCACAAGCCTCCATGAATTGTGGTTTAAATGTCTCTACAGTGAACTTTAAGGATTTCTGCTCTGAAGTTCTATTTAAAGTAGGTTTGCTGTTCACCTTTTCTTTAGAGAGAAATAGGAATGTTGGCAGCCAATTAATTAGACTTGCACCTGTTGCCCTTTCTTTAAGAGGCTGGGGTGTAGGCAAGGGTACATCAGGGTATGCAGCTGATACAACTTCTTCCCCAAAAGGGGAGGAGCTGAGGTACAGCATTTTAAAAGATTTTTCTCCTTGGAGGGTGGAAGCAGAAGTCACTGTGCAGCTATGCTGCTAATCCCATACCCGAGGGAGAGAGAAAGAGAGAGGGAGTGGAAGCTCTTTGGCAGCTTTACACACAGATTTAACAATTTCTGGATAAGCTTCTGCTTTAGGAGAGAGAAGCAGAGCATGGATGTTCTGACACACAGAGCCATGTCCCCATCTGTTGTGCTGAGGGGTAGCCATTGACTTGCTTTAGGCTGTCTCTTGCCTTTGCTGAATTGGTAGCTGAACTGTTGGAGAAAAGATCAACTGATTTAGTCCAGTGATTAAAAACATTCTTTAGCTGTTAGAAAAATTCCGTTTCTAAATGAGTGCTGCAATGTTTTTCATTAGCATTTAACAGTTAAGTGAGATCTAGATATAGTCCAATAAGTCATCTGAAGTGTATTCTGAATTAACAAGGTGGTTTTCATTCAGAATGGGCCCCTAGTGTCAGATTCTCAATCTGTTCTAACAGGTCATTTCTGGTTGGGAGATAAAGGAAAAAGGCCTGGGAGGTGCAGGAGCTACAGGATATCAGGAGAAATTTCTTCAGGTTAGAGTCATAAATAGGGATAAAAGCTTAAAAGCCACTTTGAGTACCTAAACTGAGTGCTTTGACGTTGTTGAAAGCCTCAAAGCTCCTGCAGCTGCAAATTAGTCTTCAACATTCAAAGACATCCACAGTCCCATTGCAGGTATCCAGAACCACCCAGCTATGGCCTCTTTGGGCTTTCTGACCAGCTGCCCCCTTTGTTTCTCTTCTCTGTAGTCTTCTGTAGCCTGATTTCATAGTTTTTATTGGGTTAACCTTTACATTGAAAGCTACTGGCAACAAACAGCCCAAGGTTTTAGGAGAGTAGACAGATAAGTGTTTGGCTGAACAGGCCTGATGTTTTTTAAGAGACTCAAGTTTGAAACTGTGCTCAGAATCTAAACCCTAGGTCTTGCTGCTGTTGGTAGAGGAATGCTACTGAGGCTCTCATGACAAATCTCGCTTACTGAATCTATTTAACTTCTTGTAAATAATTAATTATCCCTTGGAGCATGGTCTTGAATCATCCTTTCCCAGCCATTTACTTTTCCTTCCTCTCTGGCCCAGAGAATAATTTTCTGGTGAAGTGTAATAGCTTCAGCAGAGCTTTAGAAACCCTTTCCTGGGAATGCTTCATAGACTAGTGATAAGAGACCCCTTTGGGTCCAATGTTTTGTTCCAACCTAGGCGTAGCAAAGACTTGTTTACAAGTCTCTCATTGCTATAGTTCAAGGCTCTAAACTATTAGGGAAAATGAAATAGGCTTTCTATGGCACATGTTTCCAAAAGGGAGATCTACTTTGAAGGTAATTGGTAGGAAAATGAGGCAAGGCTATTATCTGGAGTATTGGCTTGAGTTAAATCTCTGAAAACATCATGACATCAGAACTTAGGTGGTTTAGTCCACATGTTCATGAGGGGCCTGAGACATTTACTGCTAGATAGGTCTGAGGATCTGAGTGACTGTGCTCTGTCAGAGTGAAGGACAGATCTACAACAGTGTGTTTCAGGTTCCTAAACGGCTCTAGGTGTTGTGTTTCTGAGCTTAAGAAATACGGGTGCTTTTCTAAATGCTATATCCCTCAAATAATGAAGATGAAAGTCCCTTGCTATTTCAGATTATTCTGTAGTCTTCTGAAAAGCTCTTGTGTTTTCTGATTTCAAAATGACAGAGATAAAGATAACAAATAAAATGGAAAGCCCTGAAGGAATCCTGTCACTATAGACTGATGCTAAATTAGGGTGTGAACCCACTCCCTTCTGTGTTCATCAGTGCTTCTGTGCTGCTACTCCAGGTTTCTGACTGTACAAATAACAAGTGAATCAGACCTGCTGCAGGTCTCTTGACCTTCCCTGCAGAAAATCTCAGCAGTGGATTTTTTTTTTTTTTAAACGTGCATAGAAACATAGAAATCCCAGAGCTGGGGCTTAGGTGACAGGTCACCTGCGCCCTTAGATCTGCAGTTGGATAGAGCAACTTCTGAGTGCATGGCAGTGTCAAAATTGTTATCTGCTGGAGGGACAGAGTGATATTTGAGGTGGAAAACCCTCTCCAAATACCCGACACCAGGTCTGCTCATGCAAACCAATGGTGCTGTTAGGAAAAAACAAACAAACAAACAAACAATCAAAAAAGCGCCAAAGTATTATTTTTACATGGATTTTTGCAGAAGCGAGCCCTTGGGATATCAGCCCTCTGAGGTGAGGCAAGAATTCCTTCCTGCTTTGGCTCTTAGTTATTGTTGTCTGGTGACAGTGTAATAAAAGTAACTACTGAGATGGCATCCTTTGGGCTCTTTGCCTGACACTTGTGGTTTATTGTCCTTCGGAAAAGGTGGGGAGTTTAGATAAATTCATTGCTATAATCATAGAATCATCATAGAATGGTATAGGTTGGAAGGGACCTTAAAGATCACCTAGTTCCAAGCTCCCTGCCATCAGCAGGGACACCTTCCACTAGACCAGGTTGCTCAAAGCCTCATCCAACCTGACCTTGAACACTTCCAGGGAGGGGGCATCCACAGCTTCCCTGGGCAACCTGTTCCAGTGTCTGACCACCCTCACAGTGAAGAATTTCTTCCTAATATCTAACCTAAATCTACTCTTGTCCAGTTTATAACTGTAAGTTCATGAGCTTGTCATTTATCATGATAGAAAGAGTATAACTCATCAGCAAGGCAAAACTCTTTCTTAAATGTCTTGAAGGAGCACTGCAGACAGCAGTTGTCCCTGTGCACATATAAAGTTTACCCAAGTTCCAGTGTTGTTTGTATCCGTATGCTCTTTGCTTATAACTACTCATCTTTTCCCTCACTCTGCTCAGACTCTGCTGTTGCTGGATTCTTTGTGCATACTCAGATACTGGCAAACTCACAGGGCCTTTTGCAGCTTTTCATTATGTTTTCTTTTATGCATGCAAAGTCAAGAATTTGTGGTTTTGTTAGGTCTTGCAGTTGGTATAAAATAAATTAAATTGTTTAAGAAAACCATTACCACTGGCTTCTTATCAAAGTATACCAAACATTTTGCACAACATGACTACAGTTTTATATACTAAATTCTTAATACAAAATATCTTTGCTAGACAGCAATAAAGCTATCATTTTATTGTTTCTTTTTGATTTATTTCTTTACTCATCAGGAAAAGCACCTATTTCCATTCTAACTCAGCATACGACCAAGCATTCTGGGGATATGGTTATGGAGTTTAGCATAAATATGAATCTTTGACTAACAGTGCAAAGTTCTGGCTACTAAATTGCTGACTGAGCCCTGCTTCTGACATTGTGGGCAGCCATGCCATGTGTGGATACTACAGGATTAGGCCTTGATTTTTCTTTTTAAAATCAGATCTTCATCTTGGAAAGCTACCACTGAAATGTAGGGGTGATGGTAAAAACTCAGAATTTCTGAAACCAGGCAGATTTAAATCAGATTAAGTGTCAAGGAATAAAAGAACAGTAGACTGAGCCCTGCTTCTGACATTGTGGGCAGCCATGCCATGTGTGGATACTACAGGATTAGGCCTTGATTTTTCTTTTTAAAATCAGATCTTCATCTTGGAAAGCTACCACTGAAATGTAGGGGTGATGGTAAAAACTCAGAATTTCTGAAACCAGGCAGATTTAAATCAGATTAAGTGTCAAGGAATAAAAGAACAGTACTGAAAAGTAAGTTTTCCTCAGTTTACTTATTTGTAGGACATGTCTAAGACTCCTGCTTTTCTGCATCCTTTTTCAAGTATAAGAACTGCCTATTTGAATAGTACGTTTGGATTCTACTATGAAAATCAGGAAATTAACACAAAAAGATATATATATATATATTTTTTTTTTTTTTTAATCAGACACAAAAACATGTCCTGTGATATTTCTGGAAGATATCTGCAAGTCTGAACACTTTCCAGTTTCTTTCAGTCACTGCTATTTGTAGCTTCAGAGGACACCCTGAGGAAAAGGTAATTATTAAATTTTTTAGAATGGTTCCATAGATACGTGGATCATACTTCAGGCTAGCTTTCCACTGATCAGGAACACATGGTTTGAAACACAGGGTGATGCAAGTTACAGGTGGATGGAGTAACTCATAATCCCATACTCTTCACTTAATTTAGAGAAGGAAGGTGCCTCTGTGATATGACCCTGGACAGTTGATCAGATTTCAGTTCTCCTCTTCAGTACAGAGTTAATATGTTCCCTTGGGAAATTTCTGTACAGCAATGGGGATCATACAGCCTTGACATTCACCAGGGTGCTCTGTTTGAACCTTTTATTCTGTGTTCACAGACTTTAAACTTCGGTTAACATATAATCCAGAACACAGGACTTGAATTTCCCCCGTCACCTTCTTGCTCATGTGTTGTTTCACCCCTCTTATTCCTTTTATTTTGATTTTCAAGCCTGAAGCTGCCAGCCAGGACCATCACTCTGAGCCTGGACAAGCGACACTTCATCGAGTCTTATACTGCAACAAGTGTGCCAAGTCTCAGATTGGCCTGTAAAATTGAGTGCTGTGCTCAAACTTATTTTAAAAAAGTGAGCTGCAAGAAAGAGTCATTATCTAAGATAGATGTGGTATTGATCTTTTATTTTTTTCCTGCTTTTATGTAATTTGTCTTGTTTTAACTTCAAGGAAACTGGATCAGATTTTAACAAGAGCAACAACAACAACTCCAGATCCTTGCTCTTCTTTTTTAGTATCATTTAAAAACTTCCAGAAATGGTATTACTTTACAAGGCTTCTCTTCAGTCAAAGAAAAATTAGAGTTATTGAATACTTTACATTCCATGTGTTTTTATCAAACTCTTTAAGAAATGTTGGTAAAGATTTCTAGTAATGGCTCTTTCTTTAAAGTCCCTGCACTCAAAATATTGGGTTATGTTTATTTTTTTTAGTTATGTAAATTAAGAGGGTCACATCTATATTTTTTAGTCCCTGAGAATTTATCTTCCCTTAAAATTAGTAGAATATTTTTCAAACTTGGGATACCACATACGCATCTTGCTGGAGGATGGGCCCTACTTTGTTGATGCTCCTGCACTATATCAATGGAGCTATTCACATTGGTGAAACAAGCAACGTTTGGCCCCTGGTAATGAAATGAACATGAATTACATCTATGAGACTTGGCTCAGTAGAACTGCTTTACTTCTTTTTTATTATTAATTCTTCATCATATTTAATAACTTGAAGCATTTGAAAAATAAACTGTAATATACTAGCCCTAAAGGATAAATGGATAATGCTTTAATTATCTGGTGTCATAAAGCCAAGTCTTCAATTACCGTGTATGAACATCTTTGGTTCATTTCTAACAAGTGTGAATTTTATCCAATAATCTTATATTCTGATTACTTGTCAAGTTTTTCCAGCATATCCTATGACCTAATGGGGCTTTTGGCTAATCTAAGAGCAATGTTATAATCAATTAATACATTTCCATGCTGGAGAGTCCTTTCTGATTATTTAGTGTGACCCCTAACATTTCACAGTCCATGGTTTATCAACCACTCATACCTGTTTCAAGCTCATCTTTTGTGGCAGCCATGAAGCCTTCACTTGCTCAGTCTTCTGCTGAGGAACAGAGGACAAGTTACCTAAACCTCGTGACTATGATGTAGCTCCATTGCAGTCACTTTCAGTTCACACTTGGCTATGATTTAATAATGAAACAGAGATTTTTGTTAATAATAATTAAACACACTGGTAAGTAACAATTTTTTTTTCATGTTCTTCTTGAATTCATGAGGATTTCAATCTGCTTGTGAATTGGTGCAAAGTGACTATTGTTAGTGTTTCACAGAAGTGAATGGCTTCACTTACTGACAAAAAAAAGGCTGAATTTAGTCCCAAGAAAGATTTTTCTACTGATGACTTTTTTTTTTTTTTTTCCCCTGACTGAATTGTGTGTAACACATAAAATCCAATTCAGAACAAGTGCTAGATGGAACCTGAGGAGAGGATGGAGTTTAGCTCTAATCCTTGAACATTTATTTGTACTACTTCTGAAGGAATATCGCAGACAAGAAATACATTCACTTAGAAATTTCAGGGCTTGCCTGAGAATCTGCTCAGTTGTGTCAGTTGCCAGTGAGCAGGTATTTTGCAATCATGCAGGAGCAAGTGTGATCCAGAGCTGGTTCTAGCTGGGTTTACTCACTTAGGCTGGTGCCATAGTGTGGGGTGCTGGCATGGCCCACTCTTGGCAAATGGAGAACAGGATGCCCTGGGATGACCCAGTCAACCCAGTGTGTTTATGAAGCCTGGTTTGAAGCACACAGCAACTTCAACAGCTGTGGTGTTGGTAAAACTTGCTGATGCATGAAAGGCAAGTTTTTTGGTTTTTTTTTTTTGGGGGAGGCGGGGGGTTAGGAGGAGGAACTGCCCTATGAAACACTAAGGAAGAGCCATTTTCTCTTTGGTTCTGAAATTTATTTTACAACTTCTCATCTGACACTGGGAATTCTGAATAGAATTCTCATACCCAGTTTTAAGAGAATCCCCAGGTTGGTCCATGGGAAGGGCTTTAAATGGCCACAATCAGCATGAGGACAGGTTTGTTTCACTTGATCACTGATCGGGGATGGCAATCCTGGAGCAATCACAGCCAGCTCCAGATGAGCAAAGACGTCTGGTGGGGTTGTCTCTCCTCCCTTGGAGGCCCACCACCCCGTGAGCTTTATTTATTGCCCAGGAAGGTAGATCCAACCAGGCTCTGAGACTCTGAAAGTTGTAAGAGCTAAGCAAAGTCAATGCTTAGCTAAATAGTCATAGTTTGGCTGCTAGTAAATTGCCAGAGGAATTACTTTGTACACATGGTATTGCTGTATGTGTTTTCCCAGTTCAGGCACATATCAGCAGACGACGAGGCACAGGGTGTGAAAGAGGGAATCACTCAGACTGCGGGGAAAATAAGCCATTTAGCCTTCAAGATGAAATTCCAGGGTAAGTTTGCCACCAGCAGAATGGTATGGGTTAACACACAGTATGTTGTCTTTCTCACCCAAGTGACAGTGCATGCTGGAGAAGCTATGAAGAGGAGCATCTTATACATGGTGGAGCTTGCTCCAAGGAAATGCGATCTGGTGTTCATGTTGAGCCATTGTGAAAGCTCCGAACTCTTTTCTTGCACTGCCCTTGTTCAAACTGCAATTCCAACTTCAGTGCAGAAATAAGCTCAGCTGGGGCAGCTGCATCTGTAAAATAACTAAATTTCAGGAAGATATTAGGGGTAAAAGAGAAAATTGCTATATACTTTTTTGTCATCAGGCAGCTAAGCAGTGTCTCTCTTGAGTGTCTCTCTCTTTTTGCAAGGTATTCAACATTCCTTGCTCCTGGTGTTCCTGCCTTTTTCTAGGTGGAGGACAGGGCTTGCAGAGTGTCTCTCTCTCTGCAATTGGGCCAGCCTGTTCATTCTTTTCCAGGTGCTTGCTCCAAGGAGCTTGTCAATCTCTGCATCCCTGACACCTGTTCTTGTCTGGGAAAGGTGTAGTTATTCCTCAGTTCTCCCTTCCTTCCCTCCCAAGATGGACAACAGAGATATTAGCAAAAGCTACAGAGAAAAAGCAGTTAAAATTTCTCCCTTGAAATGTAGCAGATTGCAGCAAGTATCAAGCAGTTTACAAACTTGTTTCAGGAAAAGATGCTTACCCTCCAAACTCAGTGCAAGTTCATGTAACCTTCAGCAGCCACTACAGGAGATGTGGGTCTGCCTTGTATTGCTTAAAGAGCTGATTCTGCATGGCAACGCACGCACCCACCCTTTCTTTCCCTTCCCTTCCTATCAGGAATAAATTCTCTGAGTCAGGATATGCATTATTTACATCTTTTTGCCAAGTCCTGTTCTGTCTGGTTCTTTTTCAAGAAAATATTTTTTTATTGTTGCTATTTGTCTCCCATTGTTGTGGGAAAACTGAGAATGGATTTCTGCTCTGTTATTTAAGCTTTTTGATGGTTCATTAATCCTATCAGTTCACGTATTGACTTGGGAGTGCTCAGTATTTCTAACCATGTATTTAATTCCTCTTGGACTGACCAGGACTAACCAGGCAGGCAGTGTTTTTTTGGGGAGCCCATTGTTGTGATGAGCATGGCATGTTTTTGAGGTTGGAACTAAGTTGTTATCGTATTTCCGGCTTTCATGCTGCTTGCAGAATGACACTCCCAGGGCTACTAATTTTCCCCGAAGAAGCTGTAATGGTGAGAAGTCTTTTCTCTGATTTAGTTCACACACTATTGCATGCTGCTTCTAAGAGGAAAAAAGAAAACACGTGTACCACCTCCTCCTTTGGGAGCATTCACCTCCTTCAGTTTCCACATTTCCAGTTTGTGAGGGACGATTTTGTGCTGTCAGATGTTAAGTGCAGCTTTGCTTCCTCCTTCACCTTTGTCACTTCTTATCTGCAGGAGCATGGATGAAGACAGTGTGGCTTTATGGGCAGAGGAAGGAGAGATTTGCAGAGCCTCCATACTTCAATAACACACCATGAAAGACACTACTCCCAGAGCCTGGAAGAATTTTTTTGCTGCTAGTAACAGATTTAGTTTTAGATTTTGTTTTAGCAGCTGAGCTTGCAAGGTGGGATCTTTGCTTTATTATCTGGATTTTCACCTCTGATATCTCATAAAAGATTCTCAATACAATCAAATGCCACAGTTATACTGTAGACTACTGAGGACTGTAAATGAAGCAGAAAAGTATTACATTGTTAGTAGGAACTTAATCTAATGTAAAGGTAAATATGTGAACACATGATTTTTAAAGTTACCTTTCCCTTACCTGCAATGTTTGTTTGATTACAACTTAACTATACAGTAAACAAGTTTTTTTAACAACACTTTGTATTAAAACACAACAACAAATGTCTTCAGGCCAAGTATCCCTAGAACATAGCAAGAACAATCATGTTACAAGTCAGTTTTGATTTCTTCTGAAGCATTTGGTCCTCCTATATTAAAGGCGTTGTTCAATCATGCTTATGAGACCCACATGCAGAGAGAGCTCATATGCAGAATCTTTCCTTTTCTGCAGAAGACGAAAGATCTCTCTTTCCTCTCCTGCAGATCTCAGGATCTCAGGAGTTCTGAGAAGGCTGAGATCTCTCCTGCAGATCCTGAGATGGCTTTTCACAGTTTGAGGGATTTATGGACATATTGTAAAAGCAAAGCAGAGAGCTCCCTAACTTCCTCCCCACCTCTGTGAGGAGATCTGCTTCTTGACATTGCAGACCAAGGAAAGGGTGCTTGCTGGGTTCTTATCTTTTATCCATCTGCATTCTCCAGTGACTGCATACTTATTCCTAGAGGACAGAAATACTTCCAGTTGTTCATGTGTGTATTCTTACAAGCTCCCCCTCTTTGTAAGTTAAGTACAGTTGTGTAACCCTCAGATGTAGGTCCCTGGGGACACGAGAAGATGAGATGCCCAATTGAAAAGTCAGAGGAAAAGGTCATGGCTGAACCTGGGGCTTCATTCTCTCCTCTGTCTGGGTCCATGTGATGTGACTGATTTAATAGGTGCAGTTACTGCAGGTACAGAGAGGACAACTGAGACCAAGGTCACTTAGGAGTTTGGGGCGGGGGAGAATGATGGATGGAATCACACCTATTTTTCTGAACCTCCACACTGACATATTCACCACTGATCTGTGGTGGGGTTTTTTTATTTGTTTTTTTTTTTTTTCCCCAGAAACCCCTGAAGTGAGTAACGTTTCAGTTATCTTGATATTTCCTACAACTACATTAATACAACACCATGTCTTTCCCAGCACAAACTATGCTCCTGTAGCTCTAGAGCCTCCAGCCTGTTGGTAACATCCTCTGTTACATGCTGTATTGCACTACAGTTTTTTTTCTTTTATCCTGTCTGAAATCATAGTCCACACTAAATCCCTGCATGCAAAATATGACTTACTTAAGAGTACTGATGCCTTAATCCTGGTAATCAATTCTGTTCCTTCAAATACAATTGCCATGCCAAGACAATTTGTGATATCTAATGACTCTAGTGGATGTTAAATTAATTTCATTTTTTATGCTTTGAAGGAGACTCAGAAGAAAAAAGTAGGGTAAACAGAAAGGTTTGTTTTCACTCTCTAGCTTTCATCTGTTCTTTCTATAATCTGAAAAGGGATCAAATGTCAGGAATGTTTGGAAGGCAGAGAATTTTGCTGCTACAGAGTTTTGAGATTTGAGCTATGTGACTTTTCCTTGTCTCCTGAGTCTAATGTATTAGAAAACTCACAAAACAACTAGAGTGACTGTGTTGAACTTGAGGGTAGAAAAGCCCTGCTGTGGGTCGTTTTGCGTATTGGCTAAATATTTTGGATTTGTTATGTCAGTTTTTTTATATTTCCATTGCAAACTGCTGCTAATAAGGATTATGAACAGAAATGCTTCCTAGACATCAATCTTTAGAAGCAATGATGGTACTGAAGTAATGCTGATCTGTAATTCAGGATTTGTGAGGCATCACCATCAGTAATATCATACAAGAATTTGCATGATGGGGTGGGTGCAAGTAAACTGACATATGCAGCTAAGAAACAGATTTGATGCTAGTTAGTTGTAGCAGTGAACAGATGTACATTAGAGAAGGAGGTAGTGGGTAGATGGCTCTGTATAGCGCTGGAAATGTGCTTGGCTAATTGTGCAGCTACCTGTGGTTGTGCAGATGGCAATATCTGCACTGCAGCTGTGATGTTCCTGCAGCCCTGCTATCCGTGGCAGGAGCAGCTGTAGCCTTCCGAGAGAGGAGAACAGGAACAGCTTGATCTGGTCTCACTTCTGGATTCCAAGTTACCAGTCACCATCCCTGTAAACTAGCTCTAAGGTTTCACACTCTGCTTCAAGGCTTGCAGTTTTTTTGTAGCTGTATAGGCAACAGCAAAGGAACATCTGAAATATTTAAACCAGAAGAAGCTGCTGAAACCAAGTGAACGAAACTGAGGCAGTATGGAGTAGTCAGCACCTGCTGTGACATGGGATGTTTTGAGTCCTTTGTTTCTTCTCCTAACTTATGTATTAAAGTGAATGTGAAGGTTTATCAGATTTTATTTCAGAGGTAAGGAAAACCTGTATGTTTTTAGTTTGCAAGTTCTCTATTAAATACTTTTAAAGCCTTGGTAGTTTGTGTCTTCTGCCAAAAGGCAGCAACATCTCTAGCCATTTGATTACTGGAGTGAGCTGACTCTGAACACACAGACATTTTAGATTACTTTATTTGATCCAGAAATAAGATTTTACTTTCTCTTGAATTCAGTGCTGGAATTTTCAAAGGAAATAAAATTGGGTGATTAGGGCCTTAACTGCTTTAAAATGTGCATCTCCTCCAAGTCCCATGTTTATCTCCTCCAAGTCCCATGTTTGTCTCCTCAGCTTCATTCTCTGCTCCAAGCCTTCAGTGACAAGTCTGTGCTTGCTGTTTGTTTTGCAGGAAAACACAAGTGATCAAAGCTGTGCAACCACAATAAATTAGCTTCTTTTGTAATGCAGGGTTGTGCTGAAATGCTGGATTTTTGAGGAAGGCCACTTGGATACTGGGAATATGAGTTACAGGGCAATCCTTGAAAGGATGGGACATGCAGCAGGTCCTTCCCTCTTTTGTGCAAGATAAATGTTTGGCTGGTGTAAAAGTGCAATTTAGAGTTTCTCCTCTTGCCCTTCTGCATAAGGGATAATTCCAGGAAGTGGCTATCATGTCCATGCTATTATTGAGACCTTCTAAGAACAAAATAGAAGAAGAAGGGGCATCAAGATGGTTGGGTGTTGGAGCACATACCATATGAGGATAAACTGAGGGTGCTGGTTTTGTTCACCCTGAAGAAGTGAAGGCTTTGGGGGGAGCTAACAGAAGTACCTTGGTACCTATGGGGAGGTCATTGAGAAGCTGGAGCCAGGCTCTTCACAGAGGCAACAGGCATAAGCTGAAACAGAAGAGCTTCATCCTGGTTTAAGGGAAAAACTTTTTCCCCATGAGGGCAGTCAAGCAGTGGAGCAGGTTGTCTGGAGATGCTGTGCAGCCTTTCTGCTTCGAGGTTTCCAAGACCCAACTGGATAAGCCCCTGACAACCTGATCTGATCTCAAAGCTAAACCTGGTTTGAGCTAAAGACTAGGGACACCCTATAGTCCCTTTCAGCCTGAATTATCTTATGATCCTGTCATTCTATGAATATTTCCCTGGCATATTTTTTGCATAAAGCATGAATTTTGAGACAGAACTGTTTTTGGGTCTTACCACCAGCATCAGGAAAATGGGAAGTTGCAAAGGGGACACTATGGCTTCCTATTTTTCATCAGCAGTTTACACAGCATGGATAACTTAGGCTTTTGATGGATCCCCAGCCACAGTACAAATTACATAGATATTACTACTGAGGATTCATGAGAACACAGGACAGGAAAGGAGTGCAAGAGTTTCTGACCAATGACCTCTGTTATTGCAGGCAGCCATGACTTATCTTCCCTTCTTAGAAAACTATCCTCCTATTTTTAAATCAATTAATGTTTTACTGCTGTTATTCCCATAGCAAGACTGTTCCAGAATTTCTACTTTCCTTTTGTTACAAAACTTGTAATTTATAGCTTAAATTTATTCATGACCTGTTTATACCCTTTTGTTCTGCTTCCACCTTTTCCCTGTGGTTTAAATAGCTCTTCTGACACTTATTTCTTGTAGAAAGCAATCCTATCCATCTCAGCTTTCATCTGGGAAGTTAAACAAACCAAACTCGTATAGACATCTCTCCTAAGACAGGCTTCACGTTCCCCTCATCATCCCGCACTGCTTCAGTCTGAATTAACTGACCTGAGACTGGATTACTAGTACAGTACATGTTACTCCAAATGAGATCTTTCTAATGCCCCATATGGTGCTTTTAATATTTGCCCATCTCCATTGAAAATACTTCAGCTAATGCATCCTATGGCTGCTTTTGCTTTTTTTTGTGGCCACCGTGACTTCTTTGGTAGCACTTGCTTTTACAACAGCTTTAAACAGCTTTTTAACTCACTGCTAGTGCATCTTCTTGTGCCTTAATTTTCTACCTTATATGATAATTTAACTTTTTAACTAGTTCTCGAGGTTGTTCAGTTGTCTTGCTGAATGTGTCCTCCATCTTTGTGTTTTCAAGGTCTCCTCTTTTCATCCTTTATAACTGGTGGCATGGATCCATTCCTGAAGAACTCTGCTTTTGTGGGATGCCTTCCTCCAGCCTTGTAGTTCTCTTTTTCACTACAACTGTTTCTACTTTGGCTAGGTCCTTACCTTGAAAGGTGGGTGCTTGTGCTAATCTCTATCTTCACAAATTTAAGTTGAGGTGGGCAAAACTGCTGCTTTTTCTCCAAGTCAGTTATTGGAAATCTTAGTTTTCACTGGCACAACATGCCCCTTCTTATTTTTCTCTGAAATTCTGGTGTTGCTGGAGTCAAGCCTGGCTGCTGCTGAGCTGTACACAGCACAACAACAGAGAGCAGAAAGGCAAGAACAAAAAGTTCTATGACCAATTAAAACCACAGGAGAGTATTCACCAGGTACCTTGCACTTACCTAACTTGGGCTGTGCCCAAGATGAACTGTTAACAGCCCCTGTCTTCTCCTTGTCATTAAACAGTCAAGGCTTCTCAATTTTGCATCCACTCATTTCACAGTCAACATGAAGGTGGCAGCCAATACATTGACTGATGGACATTGATTTGACATTGACTGATGAATAACTTCTAGCTCTTTCTGCTAGTCAAGCTTGTTAAATGGCACTCTTGCTTAATAACAAGAATAGCAACTCACAGACAGATGATACATGTGCAGAAGAAATCTTGGTTTCTAAGCTTTCCTCCTGAGACTCTTTTTCATAGGGCACCAGAAATGTAATTTATGTGTTGCTAATATTTTTTTAGATTGCAAATAAACCTCACATAATACTTCCTGAGAGGGGACAGAACTAGGTACCATTAAAACATCATGGATTGGAGGAAAATAATGATCCAGGGCTGGAGGTACTAGAACTTTGTGCTCTACCAGTTTTTCTAAAGGATAGCAAAAGAAACCAGGCTTCCAACAAAATAAATTATTTCTCCCAAAGGCAATGGTGTCTATTCTGCATGGGACCTGCTTCTGCTGCAGCTTCATATTGGTTTCTGCCAAGTAATCCTGCAGTTTGCTTTAGTGGTGAGAGCTCTCGGAGAAGCTAGTTAGCTATACAACACAACAGTTCCAGGAGATGAAAGGGAAAAACTTCCATAGAACTTGAGGCCTCACTTAATCCTTAACTAATGTACGAATTGACATGATAATATTGAGTTTATCTGGCTCCTGTGGTTAAGATTCTGTCAGGTATGAGATCAATGATTTCTGAGAAACATTAGTGAAGTGAAGTTTTAGGGATGTCTCTAGCTCTAGTGACTCCTTTGACATTTGATTTGCTTTTTGACTGAATATTTCCCTCATCTGCTGCAAATGCCTGCAGGTAGGCTGGATTCTCCTTTTAAATCCCACTGGAGTTAGCCAGAAACTGCCAGTTTGAGACTATGTGCATATGCTTAACACTTCTTTCAAAATTGGGGCATTTTTTCCAGCAAAATCCAACACCACTGAGACAAAAAGTATACTTTGCCCTGCTTTTGTTGTTGTTGAGAACTTTGGACATTTTGGCTTTGAGCAAAAGAAGTGGTTTTTGATACAAATCTGGACAATATCAATGAAAACATTTTCTTAAAAAAAGTTAAATTTTTGTTTAAAATGAGCAAAATTTCAACAAAAAGTGCGATAGCAACTGTACACCCCTTTTATTCTCTAAAATAACTATCAACTATGAGTTTATGGAGGGCATGGAGGAAGCAAGAGGAAGGCTAGGTGAAGGCTTGTAGCTTTGGCTCTCTCCATGTACTGTGCATGTGCAGGTTGTGTGACGCAGTTGTGCCTGTATGGCTAAGAGACCAATGCCATCATGCCTGGGTCATTTGATAGCTCTTACCATGACATGGAGGAGATGGAGGTACTGCACTGCTAATGTTCTGGTGATGAGGCTGTACTGCGTATTGGGGAGACTGGTGGTGGTGGGGCTGTAACCCCCTTCAGGACCCCAAGATCTTGACAATGAAGACATGGTTGATTCAGGACTTTATATTGGTGATTTCAGGGGAGCTACAATGACATGACAACCATGACAGAACAATTGTGTGTGCTGTACCTACTGTTTCTAACAGGAATAGAACTAAAACCATGATCCTTTAAAATTTTACATTTTTCCTTTTTTCTTTCCCCCAGGAGTCACCTTTAACTAGAGTGTAATGAGCTCCCAGAAGTAGGCACAAGTAGGAGTAAAACACTCGCACAGCCCACTATGCCAATTAGTTTGAATAAGGTGACAATGAGGACACTTTTATCAAGATTTTCGTGAAAACATTTCAATACCTATCCTTCTAGATTCTGAGATGAGATAATCAAGTTGTGCAATGGAAAAAATTTTCTGGGATTGTAGAATCCATACAGTGTTTGGTGTCCTTTTAGTTTTCTAGTCAGATAATGGGTTTTAGGCTTGTTAATATTAAGACAGTGGTCTTGGTGGATTGGTAACAAAATGATTGTGTGTGTAAGGGGCAGAAAAGTTCCTCATTAAGAAGGAGTTTCTGTTGCATGTAACTAACTTATGTTACAGAATGGTGGTGCTGCCATTACTGTTTTAATCTTAACCTGGCATGAACAAAAGAAGAAAAAGAGTTCTATTTGCTCATTTTTGGAGAAAAGAAATCAATTGCATTATTACAAAGACAATTACATAGACATGTATATAGTGTAGGGAGCTATTTAAATACTGAAGTAGATCTAGCCAACAACAATAATGACTCTCTAAATGTCACCCTATATAAATATTTGAATGTGTTTATGCAAACATGCATGTGCTTGTGGGTGTATGTGACAAAGAGGGAGCACTTTCCAAAATCAAAACTTTTGAATTATGAGGAATCTTTAGGAGTTGAGTGCTCTTATGTGTCAGCAGCAAGTGTAAAAGTTGTTTCTAGAGAGAAAGCCAGAATGCTTGCTCCATGTGCAACTCACATCCTGTTTATATATAGTCTGATGGCCCATAGATGGTAAATATTCTTTTTCAGACCCATTTGCAGAGACAAGCCTCATTTTAGGTCCCATTCTTGTAGTTACGGAAGTTATAGTTGCATTATCAAGCAGCATGGTGCAATAGGAGCAGACCTGTAGCAACACTGAATGCAAAGGACCTGCTGTTTACCTCGTATGTTTTTCAGGGTGAAGAGGCTATTTTGGACTATGTCCAACCTGTTTCCATGGACTGAATGTCCATAGAAGGTTGGAGTGCATTAAGTGCACTCTTAAAGCACAGCTTCTGCTTTAGTTTCATCAGGAACTCTGTAACAACTCTCCATTGGTGTGAAAGCAAAGAAATGGGACTGATCTGGAGAGTCAATGCATGAACTATCTTCTAATTCAAATTAAAACATTTACACAGACTCACACTTTGATATATCTATGCAGGTTCTTGCAAGCCCCATGGAAATTCATGCCTAGGTTTTTGCAGGACTGAGTGTCCACAAAAGCAAGAACAATCCTTTGTAATGCCAGATTTCTACTAACCATCATTGAATTGTTTTTCACCTAGTAAATATGATGGCTGCATATTGCATTAGTAAAAGTTACAGCAATAAAATGCTTTATGATTAGTAAAAGCAAAGGGCTCATTGCAATCACTCAAAAAACCCCATGTATGTAAATATCCTACCTAATTAAGCTCATAATCTTGTTTACAGTAAGACAAAAATAAAAATCTCTAAACAAGTAATTTGTGAGCAGTAGATTAATGAAGCCTGATTTTGAAACAGATTTGCATCACTCAGATGAGTGACTTGGTATCTGACTCACACTAACATTTATTTGTAAACTTTGCATCTGTATTTGCATTTTTTTTTTTTTTTAAACTCATCTCTTATGACCATCATTTCTAGGACTGTTTTGTTGTGGGTGCATAGCTGATCACATTTGATCATAGAAATTAGCTGAGGGGGTTAAGAGTTGTTGGAGTGAATCTGTGAATTCTCCACCTGTTTCTCTTGAGCTGGCTTTTTTTTAAAAAAAACTTGTAGGAACATAGTTACCAGTGAGGAGTCCATTAGTTACCCAAGCATGGTTGAATTTGATTAGCAGGTTTGTAAATCCTCCATGCTAGAGGAAAACTGACTAAATACAGTGTGGCCGCTTCTCCTCTTGGCTTTGCTTTATGATTAAACCATAGTGCTCACCTTCATTTGTGTACTTTTAACTTGCACTGGTGTGACTTTGACATTGAGCCTGTTGATCTACTTGACTTATATGAACTGTCATGTCTGAAGCAAATGGTAGTCTTGCCACTCATGTTAATGTCAGCAGGAGCAGAATATAAGAGTGTTTGCTAAATGAAAGTTGAGTAGGTTTGAAGGATCTCTTCTTTAGATTACAGTGAAACCATTTGATTAAGTACTCTGTTATTCATTAAAAAGAAATAACTGTCTGCAACTAATATTTTGTATCCAAACACTGAAAGTAGTACACAGTTTTCAAAACTCTGACTCTATTATGACCCACATAATCACAGAATGGCTGAGGTTGGAAAGGACCTCTGGAGGTCTTCTGTTCTAACCCCTCCTGCTCAAGCAGGACCACACAGAGGTGGTCGCCCATGGCTATGTCCAGATGGCTTTTGAATATCTCCAAGGAGGGAGACTCCACTACATCTCTGGGCAGCCTGTTCCAGTGGTCGGTCCCCCTCACAGTATAAAAGTGTTTGCTGATGTGCAGAGGGAAACTCTATTTTCCCCAAAAGGGTCTGAGGGTTTTCCCATAATTGTGCCTTGCAGGCACTTCTTTGCTTACCTGCAAATGTTTGAAGTGACCCCAGTTAAGCCCTATTTTATTGATTTTTGTCTTTTGTTCACATCACCTCAAGCCCTTTAGTTTTCAACCCTGTCCATCACTCCCTCATAGGGAGTTTAAAGGTATTCTTACCAGTCAACCATCCTACTGGCAAAGGAACCTATGCCCCACTTTGTGAGGTGGATCCCATCTCTCCCAGGCAGATGATGTTCCTCAAACAGGGTCCCATGCCAGTAGAAGCCAAATCTCTTTTTGCCAACGTCATCTCTGAAACCAGTTGTTGACATGCAGCATCAGTTCCTCCTCTTCACACCTTTTCCCCTCACTGAAAGGACTGAGGAGACATCATCAGAACCCCATACCCCTGACTATCATCCACACAGCTCTGTAGTCATGTTAGGCTATCACTGATGACTTCGTAGAAGAATGACAGGGCGCAATAGTCAAATGGTTGGACAAACTTTGTCAGTCTCTCCACAACATCTCAGGTCCAGGTCTTGGCAAGTAGTAAATTTCTCTAGATGACAGGTCAGGTCGGCAGATGGGTCCTCTGTCCCCCACAGCAGGGATTCACCCACATTATTGCTTATCACTTCTTCCTGTTCCTCCTGCACAGCTCTGGGTCACTTGGCCCAGATGCTTCACTTGAAAACACACTTGGTTCCTCCTCAGCTTTGAGGGCTATGAACTTATTCCATAGTTGCAAGCATTCAGGTGGTGGAGCAGAAGCCATCCTCTTGGTGACAGAAGTCACCATCTTTCAACCTTCACCCACCTCAGACTGGCACTTACTGTCCTGCTAGGGATAGACTCTACCTATGTCTCCACTGCAGTTGGGTTTTGGGATACTTGAAGCCACAAGGTCTCTGAAAAGGTCCTGCCTACCTTTCTCATAATCTCTGATGCTGACTCCTTCTCATAACTCCTCCACTTGGCAACACAGCTCTGCAACAACATCACATAGGGACCCATCCTCAAGGAGATGTGTCATGCACTCCCTGCAGCTGGGAACATCTAGGGCTGTGACTGTCACCTGAAGGTCTGTCTGACTTGACACCTTTACTGTGGCAGGGACACCTACTCTCACATCTGCTGGGGAAAGTGCCCTGTGCTATGTCACCACAATACCTGAGAACATTTATGCTGATCTGAACTGCGAGGAGGAGCTTTTGTGTTCTGTTCCAAAACACAAAGACTAATTTAAATAAATCAAAAACTGTATTAGGCTTTTTTGCTATAAACCAATAAAAAATTCGTAGGCTTTAATACACCTTGGATGTGTTTTTGAAATAAACCTACTTGCATTCACTTACTTTACGTGGTACATTTTTTATGCATGTGTGGGCAGAGTATACATTATTTTAGAAATTAATTTTCTCGGTTGTATACAGGCAAGGATTCCAAAAGAAAACATAAGTGAAACAGAATAAAATATGGGTAAAATGTATTAGAAATATAGTTGTTTAATTCCATCTAGTTGATAAGCTGAAAACTCAAGCAAAGGTAGAGAGTGAAGAGAGAAACCAATCTATTTTTACAAGCAGTTGTTTCCTTATTTACCCAGTAGAGATCATAAAATCATTTCCTTGTTGTGTTAGCAGGCAATTCTCCTGGGTTGAGAGGGTTAGTTCAGGACCTGTACACCAGAGCTGAGTATTCAACTGCACAAGTGAGATTTGTCCAGCTCTCTTTGATTTAGTGTGGGAATCCAGTGACTTGAGTGCTTGGAAACCATTTCACACAGAAATGCTCCTTTTTTTTTGCTTGAACAGCACCAGTAAGTCTCAAGGAGTATGTAAACTTTTAGACTTTAGTAGTTCTTTGTACTTTCTTACACTTTATCACTAAGATAAGAAGTGGGGTGAACCATCTGTTTTTTAGAGTGGTTGTAGTTCTGTTGTGTGTCATGCTTACTGCATAAAGATGCAATTTTATAACTCATGCTGACTAAAGCTTTTGGCCAAAGTGCATTTTCCCTTGACCTCTCTATTCCAGAAAAGAAGGAAAAATTCTGTCTGTGGTACTGACAGGCTTACTGACATAAGCTGAAGCCACTGTTGAAATTTCAGATTCCTATTTAGGTGTGCAGTTGGGGACAATCCTTGACAGCTGTTCTACCATCCATTCCTCTTCCTAGAATTACCAAGCTGGGGATGAAATTTCTCTCACTCTTATTAGACCAGATAAAAGATCTAAAAATTGAAATTTAGCTGAGACTGCTTTTAGAGTGCCCTTACAACCCTGGGTTGGGAATAGATAAATTTTAGGAGAGCAAAAACTTCTCCAGAAGACAACTCAGGCAGTTCTCTACAACTGAGACAAGCCTCGAGGGATGCTGATGGTATGTTAGAAGACTTCTTAGTATCTGGAGTAACTCCTGGTCTGCAGAGTGCAAATGTGACCTAATGCTATCTATAGTCCCTGCTTCTCTGGAACTTATATTAAATTCATGCTTTGCCTCTCAGAGGTCTTTAGCAAGAGCTAAAGGGAAGTGGCAGTGGGTGACATGGTTTTTATTTCTCCTGGTGTGTGCCTTCCTTCTCCACATTAAAGGACATACAAGCTTGGCTGTAGAACCACAGCACCTCCAAGCATGTGGGGAGGCAAGGGGTTTTGCAGAAAGATGTGGAACTGTAAGAGATTCCTTTAGGAGATGAGTATGGAAGATTAAGGAAAGCAAGAGCAAACCCAATTCTAGGTTTCTCTATGTAGGGAATTAGGAATTATCTGTTCATATTGTGTTTAAGATAATGGTGCTATGATCCTTTTTGGAAACTGTTAGTGCTACTAGGATGTGAGCAATGACTTCCATACACTTATACACCTGTTATCTGGCAACACATTCCAGCTCTTTTTTTTCAGTTACAGCTGTGCCCACAGCTTCAGTTCAGGAAGATCTTTCAGTGAATATTGCATTTTTTCTCTGACTAGGGAAGTTCCCTGTTCCAGGACAGGAACTTGCTGTCCTCTGACAGCTTTGTCAGAGCTATTAATTTTCTCTAGTTACCAGTAACTACAGTAAAAGTGCAATAAATAAAATGAAAACGAGAATAATGATAATAGCAAAATCAATGGGCAACACTGGAGACTCCTTTATCTTCTTTTTTGTGCTGCACCATATCTCAGCAATAATGACAATGGTTATAGTTAAACAAGAAAAAGAGCATGGTAAAGAAGTCTCTTCTAACTTCTTTTCTTTCTTCTCTCAGGAAATCCAGGCAAGATGATTCTTTTGTCACAAGTGCCCAAACGTCAGACTGAAGACAGCAACCAGGAAATATACTTCCAGTTCTACTACAGTAATTTTAATTTGTATTTTAAATATAAACATGATTTTGTTTTGCTTTTATTTTTAATTTGGTGGATTTCCCTTTCACTTTTCACAGTTGTAATTTACCAGATGCCTGATCCCCTAACTTCACAACTCACTGACCCGGATTAATTGATGTGGTGTAATGAATGCCAAGTCATGGTAAAAAGGTTGCATTGGGGGTGAAATTCTAGGAATTAATTGTTCAGAAAAATGCTGCATCACAGAGAGATGAGAAGGAAAGTGATTTTAACAGAGAGAATGGGTGTGAGTTCTCCTCTCTGGGATCCCTTTGGCTTAAAGGAGCTGTGTTCCTGCAGTCAAATACTTCCTCACCATCTTATGGCACCTTCCAGTTATATACCATTGAGCATCATTTACAGATATTGCATGGTTTCAAAGCTATGAAGCTCTGGGGAAGAAATCGTCATTGGCTGCCTTGGGTGCATTTTCTGTAGAAAATTAGAGCCAGTGAGAATGGCTTTGTTCTTTTTCCAGCAGTATCTTCAATAATGTTAGCCAGCTTTGGCCATGAGAAATGAAGGGGGAGAATCTACTTTAGAAAAAGTCTTTAAAAGTTGAGAAGATTTGGTAGGTGAAAAATGGAGTTGGAGCAACAGACAAGCAAACAGCTGAGACTTCAGAGATTTTTGGTAAGATTTAGATTGTGAGTGAAACTTGTTCGAGAAAGAAACTAACTGGTGAATCTCTGACCAAGATATGAACATTCACCAGCAGCTTGGTAAAGGAGAATGAGAGGGTTTCAGATTAGGTGGCAGTAGTGTAGTTTGCAAATGGACTGTAGAGAGCCTGGGAAGTCTCAGTAGCCTGCCCATGGCTGCAGCTTCCTGCAGCTTTCCCAGGCCAGATCCATTGTTGGTAGCATCCCTATACCAAAGGAAGTAGGAGAGAGAGGTGGGGTTTTGAATGTATGGTTTTAACCCAGGCCACCCTGGACAACAGGTGAACTTTTTTTTTGAAGTCTCACTTAATAAGACCAAAAGATTTTCAGGGAGGCAACAGATATGACAAACATATCTGATCATTCTCTAGTGTTGCTGTTCCTTGGATTGAGACAGGCTCAATGTTTCTTGCTCTTGAAACAGTGTTTGTCTTTCATCTCATCTCCCTAGCAAACAACTGTGGATCCCCCTTTTGCCTCCTGGAAAACTGATTGACACTCCTCGCTGTATGCTCCTCAGGTTTGCAACTACCTGGAAGTAGGAAATGGAGTGCTTGATACACAGAGCATGTCCATTCTCTTTTGACTGTCTACAAAAAAGCAAAGCACATTTTCACTAGATCTCTTAGGTAGTTTGCTTACTTTCCTCTTACTTATAAAGGTGGACCAGAGTATATTCTAAAATTCTAGTAAGTAAGTACACAATAGTTATGTCAGGGTACAGATCTTTTATAATTTTTCTAATATTATTATGTGTCACTATTAATGAACTATAGGTTCTATTCCAATGTACTTCTGTACCTGCTATTCCATGAAGAGTTGTAAGCTAATGAAAAAATGTAAATCATCTAGGATCTGGTTATTGTTATTGATTTTTTTCATGGAGGCTGTCCATCCACTATTTGACCTTAGAAAGGAAAAATCGCAACATATTGGCTGAAAGATACTTGTTTCTTGGACAAATAATGTCTGGAAATACTTAGTACAGAGTTATGATCAACCTTTCCCATATATTAGATAATTTCAGTAAAAGATAGAATCAGAAGCCCTGAATAAACACATTTTTGCAGTAACTTTCCACTGTTAAGTATTCACGTGTGCATAAACATACATGCCTGCACACACACAAGCTGCAAAAAGCAGCTCATTGCATTAAGAAATTTATTATTTGTAATTACTTCTAGTAGTTAATTACTTCTAATTATTACATTGAGTAATAAATTGCTACTTCTAATTATGCTGTGGGTACAGTCAAAGTAGTTAGAAATGCAATTTGCATGGTTGTTTACATCACAAACGTTTAAGTAATTGTGGTCCCTTAATTATATGGAACGGTCAATGTTAAATAACAACACATTTTGTGGCTTCATCTGCAGTGTCATTTGTTTGCCATTTATGGTGGTTGGGTTTCAGAGAACTGGAGAATAGCTTTTTTTATTTGAAGCCTACAAGCACTGCTGAGTATCTATGACTTGACAGGCCTTTCGGGGAATGTGCACTGTGTTGTTAAATTTACATTACAGCTCTAGCTTCTCAGCCTAAGCAAATCTGAACCACTTGGAGACACTGACCACAGCCCACTGTCCTTAATCAAAGTCTCATTTCCCAGTCCCTAGGCTCTCTAACATCATACTTCAGCATGAGGGTCTTCACTTGCCCTGGTGCTGGGAGTGGGTACTCTCATCTCAGCTATTTTTTTTCCTCAAATTTACATGAGCATCTATAGTGACCTATATAATTTCTGTCCAGAAAGATGCCCATTAGGAGCCTGTTGCATGTAAGATTGGTCAGGAATTCCCAGCAAAAGCTGTACTAAGTTCCCAGATAATCTCCATGGGTTTGGTGTGTCCCTCAGCTCTTCAGGACCTTCCAAACTTGGGTGTTGGTACACATTGCAAATTCAGGATAATGTTAACTCCTCCTCCAAAGAGGTCATACAACAGAGAGGACTGACTATTCTTTTGGAGGGAGCAAATGTACACTTTCTTTACAAGTCTTTGAAAACGTGACCAGGACCAGAGTTCTTCAGGCCTTCCTCCTCTGTATAAGTCCACAGGAGTTTGCTGGGACTAGGAGTTGCAGAACTTTGTATTTTCCTGCATTGTATGTGCTTATTTTCTCCTGTTCTCTCATTTTCTATCTCAATTTGTAATAATACTCAATGATATTAGAATTGATTGTAGTGGGATAGCTGTGTCCCAGCAGACATGGACAGCCTGCCATCAAGCAGGAGCAAAAGAGGCAGGAAAAAATAAACTACAGAAACTCGAACAATATTGCTTGTCATTCACATGTCCTCAGGGAGGGAAAGAATACAAGAAATTTTGGACACAAGGAGTACACTGTTGTTAAACATCATTTTTCAAAGTTTTATGTGGGATGCCAGTGGGATGTAAAGGTAAAGAGCTGGAAAGTTTGCTCATCGCCTACATACATGGTAGATTTGGAAGAGTGGGTTTTGCTATCTGAGGAATATCCTTGGCACTGGTAAAAGCAGTTCCCAGCTGACACAAGGGTTTTGTTGTTCTGAGTAAATTCTGTTTCTGTATAATAACATGAAATGGTTTTTGGAGTAAAACATTGTGTCTGCTTTGATAGAAAGGGAGCTTTAAAGCAGAAAACATCTCCGGAACTGGAGATTGTTATAAAATGGACTACAGACCTACCACTTTATGTGATATGAAAGCTGGCATGTGGCGAGGACTGTGAGAGGACAGGCACTCTCAAACATGGTGTTTAATAACTGAGGGGTGAAATTAAAACCTTCATCTTAGAGGACAGGTCAGCAGTCAAAAAAACCATCAAAATAAAGTTTTAAGAAGCTTTTCTGTCCTTTCTTGCCTCTGAGAAGAGCTGGTTCTGGCTCACATAGGATCAGTTAGGATTCAGAACTTGATTTTCAATTCATCTTAGAGCCACACCCTGCAAATGCTGCCACAGAGCCTGCAGGATTGAGCCCTGCGTGGGCCCTATGTTTGGCACGTAGCACTGTAACAGAGCTGTAATGGAGAAAGAACTGAAATGATGTTAACAATCTGCCTTGCTAAATTACTGTTTTGTTCTACCTTTTATGTCTCATGAGACTCAAATTCTAATAAAGGTGTTTGACTTAGTTTCTCAGAAAGCTGGGATGGAGAGTAAAGTAGGTGGTTAAAAGATTGTGACTATTGTACTCCCAAGTGGGGAATGGAGAGCTGTAATTCTGCTAATTATCATAACTAATTAGCTGCATTCAGAAGTGAAAAATCAGAAGGGTTAGATCACCGCCTCCAACTGTTAATAATGGGTTATTGAATTGCAGTACATGAGACCAGAGGGACTGCTGTTACCACCAGTGATGAGCCCGAGATGTGTTCCCAACCCCATAAAATAATTCATCCTTGGATTTTCAGAGTGCTTTCACAGGGTGAAAGTACATGCCATTCCTGCAGTGCAAAAAGATGAAGTTCAACATCATGAACTTGGTCATCAAGTCTAAAACTCAAAAAAGAGTGCACACACTCATGTGCCTGGAGAGGGTTCACTGGGACCCCCTTGGACCCCCACTGGAACACCCCTCCATTCATCTCTGTCTGTCTCCTCAAGCCTGACATCCTCTTGGAAGTAAGGACAGGTTTCTGCAGGGCAGGGCTGTGCTGTGAGCTAGCAATGGGGAAACTGGAAGTGATCTTGGTGTAAAGCTGGTCCTGAGTTAATTAGCCCAGCTGATTAGTTTGGTTGGATCACTGTGCTGCAGTGACTGTTGTCACATCTGGTGTATGAAGTGTGCATAGCACTGCAATGCCATGCAGGTGTGCCCTTTAGGCCAAATTCTTAGAGTGATTTTAAGTACCTCATGTTGCTGACCAGCATGAAATGGATGGCTAAAGATGGGAATTCAGGAGGTACAAAAATAAACAGGGCACAGCCCCACCTGTGGGATCCCAGAAATCTGAATTAGCAGAAAAGCATGTGGGCTGTGTTTTGATAGAATAACTGAACTACTTGGAATCAAGTGGCAATCTGAACTGAGACAATCCCATTTTGGCTTGAATAATTTCAGTATGGCTCCCCTTGAGATAAACTAAGATCTTATTAGCCAGGCTCTGAACATTAACATGTCCAATTCAGAAGAAATTCCAGTGCAAGGGAAAATCTTTTAATGAGATCCATACAGCACAGGTGGAATTGATGGTGTAAGGGATCTAGGGATAGGAACTGCTGACTGGTACACCAGCATTTGTTTGGGTTATTGGCAGGGCCTCTAGGATGATATTGTTATTTTATATGGGTTTCAGAAGGGTCCCAAAAGACTTCTAAGGTGTCCCAAATTTCATGATTGAGATGTAGCTTAGCAAACTACATACCCCACCGCATTTACCTGTATAAGGGCAAGAGACTTCCACCGTCACAGGGATGCACTTCAATGGGAGCACACAGAGACTGACAGCAGATCACAGCACTCTGAAAACCTCATACTTATGACTGAGGTCAGCACTCTGAGCTCAGTCATAAGTCTGATTTCACATGAATCATTTGGTATCAGGTGGAACAGATTTTTATGTGATAGTTATTTCAGTGTATTGGGTCTGGCTGGGATGGAGTTAATTTTCCCCATAGCAGCCCTCAAAGTGCTGTGTTTTGTATTAGTAGCTAGAAAACTGTTGATAACACACCAGTGTTTTGGTTACTGCTGAGCAGTGCTCGCACAGCATCAAGGCTGTCTCTCCAACATTTCCCCCCCAGTAGGCTGGGGGTGGGAAAGATCTTGGGAGGGGACACAGCCAGGACAGCTGACCCAAACTGACCAGAGGGATATTCCATACCATATGATGTATGCTCAGAAATAAAAGCAAGGAGAACAGAAGGGGAAAGGGTCATTCATTATTTAAGTTTGTCCTCCAGGGTAACCGCTATGCATATGAAGCCCTGCTTCCCGGAAAGTGGCCAAACATAGCCTGCTGATGGGAAGTAGAGAATAAATATTTTGTTCTTTTGTTCCTGTGTGTGCAGCATTGCTTTGCTTCTTTTAAACTGCATTTTGTCTCAACTCACAAGTTTGTGGTTCTTTGTTCCATCATATTTTCTCCCCTCCTCATCCTGCTGAGGAGGGGGGTGATAGAATGGCTTGGTGGGTACCTGGCATTCGGCCAAGATCAACCCACCACATTCAGAAATCCAAATATATGCTTTTTCAAAACAATATGGCTATGAAAATAAACTCTGGGCACAGGTTTGATCTCTGGAACATTAGCAAAAATGAGTAGTCATTGTAATTAAGTAAATGGAGTTTCATAAAGTATTATGTCAACCTGAGATGATAATGAAGGACAATTAGACCCCTCACAGCTCTCTTTTAAAATTTTGCACTGGCTGGTGCGATTGCACTCTCTGATGTTAAGATCTACCCTGATTTCTGTTTCTGACATGCTGCACTTTACCATTGCCTAGAATTGAATTATGGTGGTGCATAATTCCCAACCTCACGGAGCACTGTCATAGGGGCCATATGTGCAATTATACCTTTACGTAAGAGGAGTGAGTTAGAAGTGCCAGCCAGATCTTTAATGTTATTTTCTTAATCTTGAGCAGCTGTTGTTGGAGATACAGGGCTAGAGAACCAAAACGGTGAGCTTCAGACACAGTCCAGTGCTCTGTGCCAAGAGACACCATGGTTGTCACTTCAGAGTGATCAGATCTATGCTTCAGGAACCATCCAGACTCTACACTGGTAATCACTGGGCATCCCACAGCTTCTCAGTGGAGCACAGCAGGTCTTTCAAATCATGTGATTGAGCAGGAAGATGCTCCAGGGTTGCATAGTACTGGTGTTTTGCAGATTCAGTGTGAGGTTTGAGTGCCTTCAGTGACACAATGAATATATTGATGGCCAAGGGCCTGGTCCAGGACACCAGGTTGTGTTTGGAAAATAATGTTAAGGGAATAATAGCAGGAAAGGAAAGGATTTTTAAGTCTGTGCTTGGATCTGTGTGGCATGTACCACTGCTACAGGCCTGCTGCCACCACTGAAGTGGGGATCTCTTTCTCACTGGGGTGAGCTGTGCTTGTTTACTGCAATACTGTGTTAATGTGGTATCTTTCAGCAGTGGCTTTCCAAAAAAAGATGCAGAGATATTGTTGTTCTTGTTTTGGACACAAGAAAAAGAAAACACAGAAAAGGGACAAATTTAGTGACTACCTGTATTGGGTTTGTATGGCAAGGTTTTGG
>NW_010307206.1:0-204 GCF_000700745.2 Antrostomus carolinensis
GTCAGCACCAAAGACACAGACTCCAACGGAAGGAATCAGTGTCATTTCCTGCAGCTCAAAGCAGCAAAGAATCACAAGAGGAGCAGCTCAGCAATGCACCCAAGCATCCCCACCAAAGATTGCCTGCAGTGATTGAGAAAGATCCAGCAGCATTCACCCTCAGCCTTTACCATGCCCCAGATCCACACAGCAGCTGGGGAAGCT
>NW_010307206.1:317-1272 GCF_000700745.2 Antrostomus carolinensis
ATGACCAAACTGACAGCACTGCTAGTGTGGCAACATCTGCTTTCATCCTCCTCTTGGCTCCCCCCCAAAGCCTGGCCAGGGCCCCAGGAGGAACCAAGGCAGGTGACTTTGATCCTTCAGCCCCAAACAAGGCCAGATGTCAGATTTCATGGCCCTGTCTGGCTTCTAAATACACAAAGGTCAATCAATGGTTCACTCCTGAGTGGCTACATCTATCCCAGTGCTAATGACCATGCCTATTTCATTAGGGAGCAGATACAAAGGTAACCTTTGGTTGGAAGGTTCGAAGCCACCTTTGGCTCAGGGCCTGCTCTTCAGGCAGCTGCAGGGCCTTCTTCCTCCTCCTGCACCCAGGCCAAGTTTGGCACTCTCAGGGCTCTCAGCTCCATGGCTCTGACTGGATTTGTGGCAACTTGCAGGAGAGATGTCCTGGAAAAGCTCCAAGTCACCAAGTCCTGCAGTTGTGCCTGGAAGGCACCTTCAAGAGAGAAGCCTCAGGAAGGCCGCAGCTCAGCAAGTCCTGCACTCGCTCTCAAGGGCTCCTGCCACAAGGACAGGAGACTCCTGTCAAGGATTGTGCTCTGGCCTCAAAGGGCACCTGCAGAAGAAAAACCTCGGGGAGACCACGGCTCAGCAAGCCCTGTGCTCTGGCCTTGAGCTCAGCTGCAGGAACAAGGCCTGGGAAAAGCTCCAGGTGGGACACAAAGGAGCGCGCTGTGCGGGGGGCTCCTCACGGCACCGCTCTGTCCCGTCCTGTCCTGTTGCTTGTTCCCAGCACTGTGGGCTGCTCCTGTCACCGCCAGCTCCTGTGTCACCACGTGTCACAAAGGGCCCTTGGAAACAGGGTTCTTCTGTTCCATGCCACGGTGACCATGCTGCAGCGTGCCAGCCAGGGCCCTTGCACACACTGCCCCCTGCCCTGGGGCAATCCAAAGGAGATGTCCAACTAATAAAC
>NW_010307207.1:0-20872 GCF_000700745.2 Antrostomus carolinensis
TCCCCGGCTGATCGGGAAGGAAGGATGACCGAGGGAGGATGTGCACCAGCAGCCAGATCATCGGGAGCCTCCTGGTGCTCTCCGTGCTGGAGATAGGGTTAGGGGTGTCCAGCGTGGCCGTGGGGGCGGTCAGTTTCAGCCTGGTCCTCACAGAACATAAACCTCAGCTGGGAGACTCTTCTCCGGTATGGAGCGGGGTGTGTGTACGTTAGCCATTTCACTCTCTCTTTAACTCTTTATGGTGATGGTCAGACCGTGCGAAGGCATCCCCTTGCCCTCCCCTCCCTTCCCTTTCCTTTCCTTCCCTTTCCTTCCCTTCCCTTCCCTCCCGCGTGTGCATGCCGCGCCGAAAGCCTCGCCGGGTCCATCTCCGATGTGCATGGGGTACAGTCTGCATTCTCGTGGGGCGAGGCGGGAGGGACGGGTGGGAGAGATGTATGTGTGTCTTGGGGAAGAGGGGGGAGACACTCCTTCTTTCTCTCTCCTTTAAATTTTTTCAATTTTGCTGTGAACAATTGAACTTTCTGTGAACCCACTCTCACACCTGGGAAAGCCCGATGCCTCAAATGGAACATGGGCCATAGCTTACAATCTTTAAATTTACTTTGAGTTTTGCTTTTAAAAAAAAGAACAGCCCTGTCCTTATGACAAGGCTGTTTTAAAATAATGTCAAGGGTATGTCAGCTGAGTTCTGAGCTTTTGGAGGAAAAAGAGAAAGAAGAAATGAGAGAGAAAAGGAATGATATGTTCTCACAATCTGGGCAACCCGAGCCTCTTGTAAAATGAAACAAAAATTTGAACACCAATAATGGGTTAATAGAAGCAGCATGTTCATGTCACTGAGCATTTCTCACATCTCAAAAACATTTCTTTTTTTTTTTTTTCAGTTTGAGATATGCATGCTTCTAGGAAGAATTTTCCTCCAAATGGTTATTTATATGTGTGCAAAAAGAGTAAGAAATAGTCAATATTCAGCCTAAACATGAGTGGGCATTTTTGAACTCCAGAGCTGGTTTTGGCCAGCTTGGATTGTGCAGCAGTATTTCTAAAAGGATGGTTTGCTTTGCCTGAGATAAGATGATCAATGCAAAACACTCTTGGTTATTCATCAGTGTAGCCTCTTCTAATTTATAGATTCATTCTGACAAAGTGCTTCATGTAATATTCTCCCTGTCAATAATTCTTAATCATTGATAATAGTAATAAATATTTTTGGCAGTATATAAACACACACGTAATTCTGCAGTGCAGAACAGGTAGGTGAGAAATGAGAACAAAGACCAGATAAGACAGTGGTCAACAGGTAATGATATCAAAATCACTTCAAAGAGGGAGGTTTCTGATCATTGCTGATGAAGGAAAAAGGTTAATCAAAAACATGTGTCTGTCTGAAGATACAATGACAGGAGGCAATATCCTGGGTTTCACTGAAGTCAAAGAATTTTGACCAGTTAGTGAGATCAGTATTTTATGCAGTGATTGCATTTCGTGACAACACTATCACATCTGATACCATTTCATGACAATGCACATTTCCTACACGCTGCCTCATTCATTGTTATGGTTTGTTACCCTGGAGTTTGTACTAGCCATAGATTAAGATCCTATTACATTACATGCTGGCTCCAAGGACCTTATAACCTTCTAATCAAAGCAAGGGATAGATGGAGGATATAAGGAGGTAAGGGTGTATAAAGAAACAATGAACCAAAATTGATTGGTATAACAGGTGGTTGCACTGACACAGCAGCAGCCTGGCTGATTTCAAGCTGTTCATAAGTAGATATTTAGAGAGGAGTAGGACAGAGGACAATGAAGTGATTTTGCAGATGTTCCTAGGAAACTCTCCCCATATGTGAGTGCAGAAGCATGGAAGGGAACCCAAAGGGACTTGTTTTAAAATGTAACAAGTGGGTAAAGGATGCCCAAACCAGAGCCAGCAGAAGCAGGCATGAACTGCTAGGAACTGAGCAGGCAGCTGCAGGTTGCCTAGGTAGAGGGAGGCCACACAGAAACTGCAAAGAGAAAGAGAGCAGCTTATGTTTTATGGAGTAGAGGAAATGAGAAATCACAGTGGCACGCAGAGTAGGGTGACACGGTTATAAAGGCTTACTTACTTTGCCTTGAACTAAAGATCTTTGGTCTAAATTGTTGCCATTATGGCATCCGCTTTGTACTGCTCCAGCAGTTCAAATTGTCTGTTAGGTTGTGTTCTTCTGACTAGAGGACTAGCAAGTAAGACAGGACAAGAAAGGGGCCAGAGATCTACCATCCTCCAGGGATGCTCAGGGTCATGGGTAACTAGGTCCAAATTAAAACTGGAGAAAGGTTTGAACAACCCTCAGAATTGTCCTGGCTCAGAAATGGCATAAACCACCTTTCTGCACACTGGATCTTATACTGAGCTCATGTTGTCCATGTTAAAGAATATGTCTTGCATAAAATATGTTATTTTTTTCCAATTCACACCCTTAAATCAAGGTTTACCTTTGACAAATGAACATAAGGAAAATACAGGGACATTAAAGGAAAAACTAATACTTTGACATGCTAGGATACAAAACAGAGGAGTTAAGTTGAACAGCGTCACGTCTCCTGTTGTAATTTACCTGGAAATATACTGAAAACTTCTGACCCTGTTCTATCCTTTACTTACGTGGGTGGAACTCAGCAGAGGCCCAAGTTCATAAGGAAGTAGATGAAGATAGCATCACCATGGAAACCTTAACCTGAATTCCTAAAATTTGGGCATCTTAAAATCATGCACATTCTATCTCCTACACTTGCCTCTCTATGATGCTCTGCATTTGATGCACATTAGCTTTCTTCTTAAAAGAGTTGTTCTTATTGTTCACTGTCTCTGTTCAGCCAGATAATTTAGTATGGGCCTAACTTTAGGCATGAGAATAGCAGCCATAGCATTAGAGATACAAGTGAAGTTAAGCATGGGCTGAAGTGCACTGATCATTGCATGCCCTGCATTATGTATAAGCAAGCCAGCGAAAGTGGAGTAGACAAAGAGTGAAGAAATAGAATGTCTAGATAATATCTAGATCAAAAATGCATGGAAATGGAAAAACAGTTTCTAAATTTATTGTTCTCATTGGCATTGAGCTGGATTAAGATATTAAGCGTTTAAAAAGTAACCAAAAGAAAACAACTGAAGGTGTAACTGACTTCTCAAATTATCTAGAGCATGTAGAGATGACTATTCAATTTGTTTTACATCATATCCAATCTGTTCTTTTTAAAATAGGCCATGACTGTTAAATTGAAAAACAACAAAACAAAACCCACAAAACCAAAACAAAAACAGTCCCATATAACCTAAAGTATTGTTGATTTCTGCTTTTTTTTCCTATTTGTTATAATTATATTGATATAATCTACTCCATAGCCTGTACTCAGTGTCTCCCAGATTTCTTTTTTCCAGCAATTGAGGTATATTTCTGAAATCCACCATTCCAATTCAGTTATATGATGTACTATAGAAATGATCCAACCAATGAAAATGCTGAACCACTAATACTAACATAGCAAGAATGACAGCATCTGTAGCAAAGGCTTTTGCACAAACAAAAAAAAATCAGAAGATAATATTTCAATAAGTATTCACAGATATTTTTTAAATGGTCACTTACTTTCCCATCTATATTTAGAACATAATTGTTGCATTATTATCACTATGATAAGTGACTATATATTCACACACACACATATGTATATGGCTCTAATTCTCATTTATTCTGCAGTGGTGAATAAATTTTTGCTATAAATGAGATTTTCTCACAGAGGGAGAGAGAATGAGGGACAAAAGCCATAGTCAAATGTGTCATCTGTCTTCATATGCAGGAGAGATACCTGATGATTCACTTATGGCTATGCCTCTCAAGAGTAGTAGTTTCTTCCCTTATAAAGACAAGTATCTAAATGTATTTGAGAGATATGCATTCTCTGGATGTTGGTCTGTCTGTCTGACTGTAATGGCAGAGTTATTGTTCCCATGATTTGTGATTTTAGCACAGTGGAAATCTGCCTGCCCATTAAAAATCTGCATTTATAGTTTGGCTACAGAAATTTGCTCCAAGTTGGCACTTGAAAGATTTTATTTCAGCTACTTTTTTTTACCAAAGATTTTAAGGAAAAGAAAAAGGGATGGTCAATATGGAACTCCCCCAGAGCAAGAACATAATTTTTGACTGTTAAATCAGTGTTGGTGGCCTAAAATTTTAAAACATTAAATTTTGCATTTAGTTTTTACTGCTGCCAAGTTTCCTTTGGAAAGAACAGTCAAACTATTTTTTCTTCTTTTTTCAAAAGAACACTAAAAAAATCACATTATTGTTTAGCAAGCAGACAAAATGCAGATGTAATCTGACTTTATTTTAACATATGCATTGCATTTTCATCAAACTGACCATACTGCTGGCTGGCTGGCTCCTGCTCCTGATGAAATGAATCGCAGCACCATCACTGAGCTCAGTGGAAGCTGGAGAGAGTTCTATACTTACAGATGAGGGAGGGTGTACCAAGCGTAGGAGCTCCTTACCTTGCATGAAAGTGGGACAATTCACTCCAGATGAGGAATCTTTCAGTAGTTTTTCATCATTCAGGCACTCCAGAAGCATAAATCAATCTGGAAGACGGTCTGTCCAAGGGGACTTTTAGTGCCTGGCTTGTATTTAAGAGGATCTGTTGAATATAAACTGACTTAAGCATCTGCTTAAATGTTTTGCTGAGATAAGACTTCAGTTCACCTGAAGGGAATAATAATCTTTAATTTATTACTTTCTGAGATGAAAGCAGTCATACTCTAAACTAAATATTTGATACAAAAAACCCAGCAAAAAGTATAATTTACTATTTGTTATTCTGGCATGCACTAAACAAGTAAATAAATATTATTATTTTGTGCTGAGAATTGGAGTGTTTTTCCAGATGACCAGAGGTTTTTTTAATCACTGTTGGCAGGTAGACATTCGGTCCCGAGACCCACTTCTAAACTTCCTTGAGTGTTTCTAAAAACTATTAATCATTTTTAAAGCATCTCTGAGGTCCAGAACTGCGGCGGATGAAATGACCAACACCAAGATGTCTATGCGCCTAAACAATTGACATGATTGGATAATTCCACCTGTTCACGAGCCATTCTTTTACTTCTGACTAGTTGCTGATTACAGCACATAAAAATCATCCCTTATCTTGTCTCATACACAATCTTGTTTGTTAGTCCATTTTGTTTTATTTTTCACTCAAAGTCAGGAATTAATTGCTCAAGGCTGAAGATGCCTGCAGCTTTGGCTCTTAAAGCACCAACATAGAACCAGATGAAAGAGAACACCAGACACAGGGACTGGGATGGAATTTAAATTGCCTGAATCTGGCAAATCTGTGGGAATTGTAGCATCACCTGAGCTACATGTCTTACCTCAATACAGCCTCCCTCAGCATGACAGATTTGCTGGGACACAGGGTGTGGTCATGGCAATGCTGTTGGTCCTGGTTCTGGATCTGGATGACTTGCAGTCAGCCAGACATTCCTGTCCCCACAATCCCTTGTATGGGGCAACATCATTAGAAGGTTCCATCCCCCTTCTGCAAAGTTTTTTGTGTTTCTCTATGGAGGTAACAGGCAAACCTACTACCTAGGCTTGCTCTTTTTGCCAATTGTTATTTTTCTCTAGTTTGATGCCTTTGTTTCCATGAGTGGATTCTGCCCCCTTTATGCCTTCACTAAGAAAACTTAATCATTGTTCTGAAATGCTGCTTCAAAGAAAAGTTCCAATTAGAGATACCTTCTTTGCTCAGTTCTTCCATAAAGGATTTCAGCTTTTTTCTCACTTGGATAGAGCTGAAGCAACAATATTATTAAATAGAATGGTCCTTTCTAGACATTACTAATTTCAAATTCCTGGGTCTTCTAATGGCATGTTTATACATTTTTACTCCAAAACATAGATTTTCTAGTTTACCACCTGACAACATTAAATAGAAGTGAAGCTGTTGATTCTGTCTTGACGGTTTATTACTCCAAGTGGGGAATTATTTAAATAGATATGATATGCCTGCATTTTCATTGTGTTATATTCAAATTTGGAATAATTTCCCATCCTCTGCTTCATCAGTTATGTATCAGTTATCAGGGATGATCCAGAACGCCGGAGAGCTTTCCACACAGTGTATGTAGTTTGAGCTTCTTCTTTGTCATGAACACTAACTAGGGATCAAGCAGTTCTTATATTCAACAGGTTTTCTTTACTATTTTCTTCAGCCTCTCTCCAGAAAGAATTTCCATGGACAGTTTTTATTTTCTCAAGGGAATTACACTCACCATTGCTTCTGCTGCTTTAAAGCCGAAGAAAGAAATGTTTCTTAGGTTCAATATGAAAAATAAAAATAGTTCCTTTTCTTCTGCATGATGGAAACCAACAAATCTTTGCCTCTCTGCAAATATAACTAAAACTTAATCTTTTTTTCAGACTACCAGTATGAAAGTCCTCTTTTTCCAGGAGAAAGTGAATGAAGCCAAATCATAGGGATGGATCCAAACCACAGAACTTGGATCTAAATTGAGATTTCAGCCTCCTCACCAAAATTTCTGGGTGTTTGGATCTGAGGTTTTGTTTCAAGCCCATATTTAGTATAAAGTAAATTAAAGCAGGCTCAAAATAAATATTCTCCTTTTCTGGGAGGTCTTTGGTTCTTTATTCCAAAGTTCAACAGGCCAAAAGAGAGATTTGCAAATTTGCATAAGCAGGCACAGCTGCTGTGTGAATGGCAGAGACTCCACAGACAAATAGACACCACTGCATCAGCTTGCAATCACACTAATGCTATCAGAGGGACTCTGATTTTGCTAGGTCCCCATTCGTCAAATCTTCACTGAGACAGGGACTGAGGCACTGACAGTTCACTGAGTCTCTAAGTACTCTTTGTGCTTTATCGTGTCTTTCTTTGGGTTTTTCACCCATCACCTAACAGTGGTTCTGCCTCTATCTATTATTGGATGATACATTCAATCCCTGCCTGCTCTGCTAGTCTTGACACGAAATATCATGTATTGTAGAAGGTATGAGTACGTCTGCAACCAAAAATAACCCTAGAAGTAATGGTAATTGGTTGCACATAGTGATCTATGTAGATTTTTAGGTGAGATTTTGGATCTTTTAGCCTCTTAAGATTTCTCTGATCAATAATTAAAATGAAAGTCCAACAGTGAAATATCTGCTTCAACAAGTCCCAGCTGAAGGTCCCTCTCTGGCTCGCAAGCATTTTGGAGGGCTTATTAGTTTAGCTTATCCTTTGTGAAATGTTTTAGTTTTATTCTTGGTATGAGTTGTGAGCACTTCACTAACTGATCAGTTATAATAAGGAGCTTATCTTCAGTGATATATTTATTTTCTACTCCCAATTTACTGTATTTTCAATGTAAGTGTGTTTTTCTTAAATTACTTCAGGTTCAACAAGGATAGAAAACCTGACTAAATTTATAGAGTTGGTAAAAAAGAGGTTGGTAAAAATTCACGGAGGTTAATCAATGATCATGTAGAAAGAGGCAAGCTCTCACCGTGACAGTATTACTTAGTCATGGGTAAACTGTAGTCCAAAGCAGCTCAATGGATACAAGTCAAGTTTAAATGGTATGGTATACTGACATGAAGATGAAGTCTTTCATGATAGCTAAGAACAGACAGAGAGTGACAAGGCAGTGGAGCCCCTGGTGGCTGTATTCCGGTTGGCAGTATAATAAAATAATATGTAACATATATTATTTCATTATAATAAAAATATAATAAAGTGTACAATAAGAGTTCAAAATTAAAAGAGAGACAGGAACAAACATAGGAATTTCTTTTTGAGTCTGATTTGTACTCACATTCTTTTTCTGGTACAAAGAGCTACTGTAGTTTCTTCCGTCTACATTTCACTATTGCTGACCACAACACTGACCCATCAAAAATTTTACAGGAAATCACTATAGCACCAGCAAAAAAATTCCCGAGTCCCTAGCTATTCTGTCAAAAAGCAAGGATCAAAGTCAATCACATAATGTCCCACTGACTCCCTAACCTTTCTAGAGGTCTCCACATTGAGAAGCCTGGCTAAGGCAACTCTGCATGCGCAGAGTTCCTGAGCCCCGGGTGTTGCTACTGTTCTCTCTGTAAAGCAGGTTTCCGCTGCTTCTAGTGAATCTGAATCCTCCGAAGCTTCAGAAGAGAGTGGTATACTTGGCTCACCATTTTCAAAGCTTTGCTTGAGGTTTAATTGCCTGACAGTGTGGCTCAAATTCATCCACTGGTTTTAATAGCAAAGTGCCTGCTGTCATAAATAAGTAACTATACTGGTTTTCTGGGCAAGCCTTTTCAGTGTAATGCGCTGTCCTCTAAAAAACCCCCAAATAATATTAATCCTTTGCTACTGCCCAAGTGCTTTTCTTCCAAGGTTTTTAACGTGTTGAGCCACACTAGTGCATTCAGTTTCACAACTTGCTTGTGTCATAGTCATATGGATTACAAAACTTTGGCATCACCTTCCCAAGCTCACACAGAAGAACGTGGAAGAACCAGGAATACCCAGCTCCTCTGATATGGAATGGAATGGAATGGAATGGAATGGAATGGAATGGAATGGAATGGAATGGAATGGAATGGAATGGAATGGAATGGAATGGAATGGAATGGAATGGAATGGAATGGAATGGAATGGAATGGAATGGAATGGAATGGAATGGAATGGAATGGAATGGAATGGAATGGAATGGAATGGAATGGAATGGAATGGAATGGAATGGAATGGAATGGAATGGAATGGAATGGAATGGAATGGAATGGAATGGAATGGAATGGAATGGAATGGAATGGAATGGAATGGAATGGAATGGAATGGAATGGAATGGAATGGAATGGAATGGAATGGAATGGAATGGAATGGAATGGAATGGAATGGAATGGAATGGAATGGAATGGAATGGAATGGAATGGAATGGAATGGAATGGAATGGAATGGAATGGAATGGAATGGAATGGAATGGAATGGAATGGAATGGAATGGAATGGAATGGAATGGAATGGAATGGAATGGAATGGAAGACCTTTCACCAACTTGGCTGCCCTCCTTGGACACACTGTAATAGTGTGATGTCCTTCTGATATTGAGGTGCCCAAAACTACACACAGTATTTGAGGTAGGACCGCACCAGTGCAGTGTGGAGTGAGGCAATCACCTCCCTCAACCAGCTAGCTATGCTGTGCTTGATGCACCCCAGAACACGGTTGGCCCTTTTGGCTGCCAGGGCACACTGTTGACTCATATACAACTTGCCATCAACCCAAACCCCCAGATCTCTTTGTGCAGGGCTGCTCCCCAGCCTTTTGTTCCCGTTTGTACATATAACCAGGATTACCCTGTCCCAGGTGCAGAATATGGAACTTGCTCTTATTAAATTTCATATGTTGGTGATTGCCCAGATGTCTAGTCTATCCAGATCTCTGTGTAAAACTTCTCTACCCTCAAGGGAGTCCACAGCTCCTCCTAATTTAGCACTTAATGTATATTCAAGTCCTGCATCCAGATCTTTAGTTCAGGTAGTCCCTCACATACTTTAACAATGATGGAATACAGTAGTCACCCCTGGGTTTTGCGAAGCCAGTACCTTAGGTCTTGCAGATTAGCTCATTCACTGTTCTTTGAATTTCAACTAGGAAATGCCTAGTTAACAGGTAATATATTAATAAATAATAATAATACTAAATAATACTAGGTAATATATATGTTTATGGTACTACATAAAGGTGGTTTGGAAGGCTGTGTGTCCTGTCTTTAAAAACCAGTAAAGAATAGCAGAACTGTCCAAACTGGTGGATTCTAATGATGAGTGAATCTGTAATTTGCTCGTTGTTCCATTCGTCATATGCAAGACTAATATAGCTTGTTCATTACACTCCCTTCTGGCTAGAAAAGACCATACAATCGAAATAGAAATTCTTCAATTGAAATCAATGGTAAAAAATCCATTGACTCTAATAGAAGCAGAATTAGACCATTCTTGAATAAAATAGGTGATCTATTCTTTCATCTTTGAAGGCAAATTATAAAAATCTCAGGTTTTTAAACTAGTGAAAAAACACTTGTTAAAAGTTGAAACTATCTTTGATGGTAGCTTCCAGATCCTTTCTGTAAGCCTTCCAGAACTCATAATTTTTCCTTTATCCAAAATTTGTCTTTTAATCCTATTCAATCACTGCAGAGAAATGATATTATTAATCTGCTTTATCAAATCTGACTGAATTGAACTTAATTACAGTTACATCTTGAACAAAAATTGTTTTGAGATTTCTGCATTAATTTTGAGAAATTCAAAATACTACCTGTGAAAATATGAAGCATACCTTCAGTTGAAGGCAATCTGCAATCACAGGATTGGGAGTGAAACTCCAAAACTTCACAGAAAGCCTGAGTGAAAACATACAAGGCAGGTGTGATAGTTTTGAGCTGAAATCTCCTCTGCCTGTGGGAAAGGGGCAGAGGGAGCTCTACTAATTGTTTTTTTGATGCTTACTCCAATGGGTGAGCTCTAGTAGCAATTACCAGTTGTATGTCCAGGTATGTCCTGAGCCGTTCAGTGCCATGGTCTACAAGAACCCCTCCATTATCAAATTGGTATTAAGTCCACATCCCATGTTTAGTGTAGAGGTAAATAATATACACAATTTAACCATATAAATTGCAGGGAACTGATTCAATGGACCCGAGTCAGAGTAAAAATACATCTCAAGGCCCATGTTTAGCTATATGCTTTAGTTGGAGGGAGATAAACTATGTATTAAAGCATCTCTTCAACTGAGATACTGAAGCTGCAAAATTTTGGAGGGTAAATGAGATGTACATGCAATATATCACACAGACCCTGAATGCTGTATATGAACCGCTTAATTTTCACCTCTTATGTAAGAGCCAAGTCTGTTCCATGATTTAATCCTAAATCAAGGTCAAGCAGAGTCTTTTGCTAGAAATACCATCTCAGCGCAAAAAGGATGTGGAAAAATCCAGTTTTTAAACTATAAAATTATTTCCCAATAGAGATGTGGAGTTAGTTTTACTGAAAATAAGTAGCATAGATTTCTTAATAAATTTATGTGGTATTGAAGAAATCTTTTGACAGTATTACAAAGTCCTGGAGAAGGCCTTATTGCTTTTGTACAACTACTGTAGTTCTTACCACAACTGCTCCCTCAGGGACTGCTTGCCGTTTCCTTCATTAAACTTTTTTGTAGGAGGAAAAAGTGACATTAGAGAATGCCACTAAAAAGCACTGACACCTATTCACATCAGCTGGTAGAGGATGTTTCCTTTTTTGTTAATCAGTTTTTGCCTAATGTGACAATTAGCAGATCAGTCTGTTAAAGGGAACTACGTGGAAAAAGTATAGACAGCTTCATGGTATCTGTTGTGAAGTGGGCTGTTTAGAATCTAAGCCAGATCTTCCTGCATGCTCAGTGTAGCCACACCAAAAGATGTACTAGTATTTACACCTGCACCCATAGAGATGACTGAATGGCATTCTTGCCCAGGGTGCCACTGTCTTGAGGACAACAATCCATGTATGATCCCT
Source organism: Antrostomus carolinensis (assembly GCF_000700745.2). NCBI lineage: Eukaryota > Metazoa > Chordata > Aves > Caprimulgiformes > Caprimulgidae > Antrostomus > Antrostomus carolinensis. Next base: position 11,612 of record NW_010307207.1, read on the forward strand.
CAGTGGTTCACACAGTAGGTTCAGGGCGTTAAGTACCTTAGCTATGCTTGAAAGTAGATGATTTGGATCACTGACTACTACCTTGCTAAACTTTTCTGGGGAAAAAAAAAAGAAAAATAAAAAAGAAAAAAAGAGTAAAAAGGCATCTTTTGTTGCAACACTGGGTTGTTGGTTTGTTTTTTTTTTTCATGTTCTGTTTACCCAAGCAGCTTAAAAGCAGGATTTTTTTTTTCTTTTTTTATGAGTAACCATCCTCAGTCTGACTTCTCATTCCAGTTTCTTCTTCTCGGATAAATGTGTTTATGGTTGAGTTCTAACTTCCCGAAACACAAGGTTTGTGACAAAAATGCTGACAACCACTGTAACCATTGCCTAACCTACTGTTGTGATCACCGCTACTGCAACACAGAAGGATTTAAACTTGAGACCTTACATGATGAAATAATTGTTGTGTTTTTCTTTTTTCTTTTCAGTTTCTGCTTTGTGGCATATGTGGAATATTGTGTGCCAAAAAAAAATCTGGACTTGTTGTAAGTTTTTCCACTGCATATATAACACATAAGTATTTGAAAGGCATACTTGTCTAACTTGAACTCCTTACTGGGAGCTTTCTGTGTCCAAGTGTTTCTGATAAAAACTCAGTAAAAACTGCAAGTCAGCAGTCCAAAAAAGCCATCAGCACTTTGGGTTAATCAAGAAAAACAAGGCAGTTCTGAAATGGCCTATTTAGGTCATGCCTATTTAAGCCACACATCCATATTTATCCCTTTCTGGATAAATATAGATGGAAAACCTGTTGACACAAATTTATGCCAAGTCAATAAAAAGCTCCTCAATAACTTCACTGGATTGTAACTTCTCTCCTTCAAAAATCTATTTCTGTGAAGTGTGGCATGACTGGGCTGCCACTTCAATGAGGCTGCTGACCAAGTTTGATTTAGATATTGTAACTGTTCACTGTTTTAATAAGTTCTTTTTGCAATCAGAATTGTGATTAAGCCAATTTTAAAGTGATGGTGAATGTTTTCTGTCTCTTCTAAGAATCAGAAGTACAGTCATTTTTCTGACTGCAGCAAAATGGTGTTACTACTACACAAGTCACAGCAGAACTTTATGTTAAAGACATGATCCTATTGTAACTGATAATGACTGGCTTAATTTTCTGTCAGTAAAGTCATGTAAAACCAGCATAAGTGTGAAGGGAATCAAGATCTCTCTCAGATTATTTTTGAGTATCAACGAGTTAAACCCTGTTACAATAACAGTCTCATTTCTTAAAGCATGTGGACCATACCCAGTTTCTAAAAGCTGTTTCTACTGGTGGTCTTATGGAATTATCACTTCCCAGTGGACTGCAACATACAGCCTGAATGCCATGTTTGTGATTAAATTTTCATCCCAATTATGTACAGTAGTGGTCTGTAAGCCTCCATAAACATAAATTGTTCCTACCACAGTACCTAAGTTCATATACGAAGCCATATTAAGTAACATCAAAGGCTCATCTACATCAACATCTGACAAGCCAGCAGTATCAAGGGAAGTGAATAGCATAATAATTTAGCAGTGTCTCCATAGTAAGGTCTTCTGTCCTCAAGTCATTTGTGGCTCAAGGACATCCTGACCCAGGCTAGCATCTTTGTGATTAAAGTGATAGGAGGTCTTTACACATGTCTTATTAACTACAGCCTGTTTCACATCCTTCTAAAGTTCCCAGAAACATTTTAACCAAGTTAAAAACAAATAAACAAGCAAACACATAGTCACCACATTGACCTTCTGTAGAGCTGCATCACAGATTTCTTTGTTGTTTCTGTTGATTCTTTGTCCAGCACATTCACCTTGAACACTTTTGGAGTCCCCACAAAAGCTGTAGAAAGCCTCCAAACTGCTGTCTGACTGAAGAAATTAGAATTGAACAGAATTCAGATGGCACACAAAAGCAAGAGAGATTCATTGCAAATACATGAGGTGTTCACTCCGATGAGTGGTGAGAAACTGCACAATAGAAAATTATGACACATTCTGTCATGTTACTGTTTTGAATGAAACACTGTAAATCAGAAGATGTGTCCTAGTCACCCTTCCATTGACTAGCTTTTAACATAAGCAATTAATTCTACCCAATTTTCTCTTATATGCAACATCAATCTTAACTCTAGTACACCAGAAGGTATTGTATTCCTTTGGAGCTATGTGGGAGCTGAGGGAGTTAAAAGTGTCTGTGAAGTGTTTTGCAATCCATGGCACTATCAAAGCATTGAATTATGGTTAGTCTAATTTTTTATATTAATGAATCTGTCTTTGAAAAATGTTACTATGACATAATCTCTTTTGTCTTTCCTGACAGATGATACTTTTTTCTGCCTGTTGCATCTGTGGACTAATCGGAGGAATCTTAAATTTTCAATTTCTTCGTGCTCTGACAAAGAAGTCATCCGCTCTCTATTCTTTGCATCTTGCCTCCATGTCTCTTGCATGCATTGGAATTGGTGGTTGCACCCTTTCTTCATGGCTCACTTGTCGGCTAGCCAGCTATGAACAAAGGCGAATGTTCTCAGAAAGAGAACATTCACTGCATCACTCCCATGAAATGGCAGAAAAAGTGAGTTGTGTGTCCTCCCTTATTTGTTCTGCTTCTCCTAAAATGTTACTGTATGTGTTAACATTTACAACCGGCAAGAGATGTACTCAGTTTTCAGTTTGATATGAGAAAGAGCTTCTGGGAAATGAAACACTGCCATTCTGTGTAAGCTTTATTATCTTGCATTATATGGAGCTATTTTTAGGTACTGTATATTTGCAGTACGTCCATTTCAATGAAGTACATCCATTTTCAACATAATTCCATTGTATAGCTATTCAAGGGCTTAGCTGCTAAATATAGCACTTCATAAATAATTGGAAGCCTTATTAATATGGATTATCATGTATTGTACTGTGAAAAAGCACAGAATGCTTTCTGTAACCACATCATTGCATGCTTCCAGGATTTAATCAATTTCTTCCTCTCCCAAGTACTCAGCTTATATAGTAGGTTATTTAAACACAAAAGCCACAGTTCACAAATGCAGATGACTAAACCTAAGGGCATATTTAGACATCTAAATGAAATTGGTCTAATTTGCAGCAGGACTGAGCATTTACTGCCTTTTTGTGTTAAAGGGAATCTTACCAATGTGTCTAGGTCTAAGTTTAAGTGCTGAAACTTAACCTCCCAAAGTTGAGCATGTGGGGCCAAAAGAATTAATTGAACAGAATTCTTGAAATTAGTTCCTTGGAGTTACAGATCTGAAGCATATTTGAGAAGTAAAATGTTCACTGACACCTTGTGCTTTATGTTTGGACTTTGTATCCAATGCCTTTCATTTGAGAAATGAGTAGAGACGGGAACAAAAGTGGACTGCCCATCTAAACCTCCACATGCAAGTTTGCATTACAGTTAAGATCAACAGTCTGTATCATATCTACTGAGATTTCTGAACAGCAGAGTGAGGATTAATTCATTTAGACTGTAGAATGTTTTCAGGTTCCCTGACAAAACATGATATAGCAGTTAATTGTCCAGTAAGTAAAAATTACTTGTCACTATTCTTTAGTTTCTTAACTGAGATGAAACTCCAAGCAGAAACATAGACTGAATTCACCTTAGAAGATGTTTGAAACATGTTTTTAAAAGTTAAGTAGTATAGGCTACAACAGTAACATAAAACAGGGTGATAAAAATCAAGGGAAGAAATATATTTCTTCCTCTCATTTTAAAATGAAGCAGAATTCTGATGAGTTATGCAGGCAAGTATGACCATGGTCTTGCAGATTATAGGCTAGACCCTGCCTTTAAAAGATGCTCTTGCCTCAACAAGGACAATGATGAAGCTCATCTGAGAGAAAAAGAGACGTAAAGAAAAAAAGAAATGGTATGGGAAGGAACACCTTTCAAAATACAAACATCTGCCAACCCTATCAATTTGGGCTGAAGATGACCATGTATAGCAGTAGTTCACTGCCTCCTTCCCTGGCTTATTGACCTACTAAGCTTTTAGACACTCAGCAGTGAGGACTGCCAGGTGGCCACTTATCTTGGTTCAAGGGCCATGATGCATGTGCAGATCAACCCTATTGCACATGCTCAGTGAATGTGGGATGCGCCTCACCGATGGTGGACTCCCTGCATGTGTGTTGCAGAATCAAGTATGCATGCATAGATGGTCTGATCTGGGACTTCTTAGACCTACAGCCTGTGGACTGCCTGCTGCTGTCAGATTTGAGTAAATTAGCTCAAGGTATGCCCCTAAAAATAATGAAGGCTACTTAAAAACTTACATTAAATTAGGCCCTGATTTATAAAATAGATTTAAAGTGTTTTATATATAAAACTATTTTGTATATTTATACTGATATACAGTAATATAGACATGTACTGCATGTGCATTTCTTTGTGCTATATTTATTGTATAATTGTTATATTTATATTAGAGATTGAGGGGTATTGAAATAACCGACCTGCCCAGCTGCCCGGTGGTTCCCCCGACACCAGAGTTACCTCCAAGGTACGCTGAACACTAGGGAGCTACCATGTTGTTATGTCACTTCAGGAAGGGCCACCTCTAGGAGGAAGTCACAGTTTCAGCTAATCAAAGTTGGCTGATGCTGTGATGTCACTCTGAGTCAGGAACGGTGCTTCCAGGTGGTGACATAATTCTGCATGGTGAATGCTGCAATCTGGAAGTAAGTTGAGTATTTAAAATATTCACCCTAGTTATAGACATCCAAATGCTCCTCTTTGGATGTTGCCACCATTGACTCACTCTGCTTCTAATCTGTGTGCTCCTTCATTTCTTGAATTCAGCAACTTTTTTAAATTTATTAACACTTTTATTTTTGAAAATAGAAATATTGGGGAAAATAAATTATTTTCAATGTTTTCTGAAATTATCATATTCTAATAGCTCACGTCTGCAGAGGACTCAAGTGATTGATAAAGCTGACAAAAGGAAATTTACAGTTCCTCATGAGTAGTCTTCTCACAGATTACTATCCAGCTGTGGCTGACTGATAGTTAATATTAAATGGCTTTGGTGTTGTTGGTCCCTTTCCCAGCTGACCAGTATCTTTAGTGTAGATCCAACAAACAGTTTAGGCACCTACAAATAGGCAACCATAGTGCCTTGTTTCAGAACAGGCAGCCCCTCGACCAGGATCCGAAGTCAGTCTTAGGCATGCATGTTTTTCTTCTGTATGCGAGGAGAATAAGGCATATATCCAACACCATCACCTGCCAAATGGAGAACTGGGTTGCACAAAATGCTCAAAATTCAGGAAGTTTACACAGTTTATTTTCTCTGAAACTTATACTTGATTCAGGAGTATTAATTGGCAAATCTATTTGGTTTAATGGCCCCAAGTTTACTTTGTAGAGAGGAATAGCACATCCCTTCATTCAAAAACTGTGTAGGCAATGATTAAATCTTGCAATCTACTTCAAAGTGTAGCTGCTAATACCTGAGACAGGAGGCACTAGAGCTTCCACTTTATGTGAAACTTTGAGTTCTGGTCTCTGCCTCCCAAACTATTTAAGTCAAATATTGTGCATTAAAAGAAGAGAGAGAGAGTGTCAGACTAGTAATAAAGACCAGGTTCCAGAATTTTCTTCTCTTTACCAAGAATCTCAGCTGCTATGATATAGAGTCAGGCTCTTTCTTTCTGTCTTTCTCTCTCTCTACCTCATGTACCTGAATTTTAAAAAGAATAGCCAAAACTGCATTTTTATGTATGCCCATTCCTCTGGGCATAGTTGGATGTTCTCTGGGATCTGTCATTAGACATAAGCAGCAGATCACCTTAATTTCTGCATCCTGATTAAATTTGGTATGAAATAGGCTTAGGACTGCACAGAAGTGACCTTAGTGAATGTAGCCATACCCAGGCTTAGACAGCTGCTAAGTAGGTATTTTTTTGGATTGCAATTTGAGAATTAGAAAATCTAACACCAAACAAATCTTGGTTTAGGTGCTTTAAGATTCTGACTCATGATCAGGTAGCTTACTCCAGCATGACTCATCTGCCACTTGAATAGCAATTGCTGAATGATAAAAATTGTAGTCTGGCATATTAAGGGAAACCCAAAATCAGTCCCATCCAAAGGCAAGCAGTCAAAACCCTTAGACCCTCTCACAATCCAGAAGTACTTCCCAAATGTCTATCCCAGCTAGCATCGAATGGCATCTGTTTGTAGCATATCAGCACAGAAGAAGGTTTGAATGGAAATGAAGACTTAAATACTATCTTGTTCCTTTGTAGATTACCACACAAGCTTGAGTTAATGCACTTTCAAAGGACAATGTCACAAAACTTGCATGGGTGCCATCAATGCTATATATGTGGTCTGAGAGCAATGTCCAACTCAAACAGTATCAATGAGTCTATCAGGTTTCAAATATACTTAATTTATGTAGGAAGAAATGTAATTTCTTTTTCTTTACAGTGAGATTTATCAAGCCAAATAAAAATGTAAAATTTTGCTGAATGTTTGAAATTCAGAATTTGTTAAACTTTTATTACAACCTTAGGTAACTAAATTTCAAACATCATAAAATATTTGCAATTTTAATCAATGTTTTCTATTCTTGTTGCAGGAAATGACAGACAACCTAAGCAATGGTGGCCCACATCTGATTTATAATGGAAGTGTATATTAAGAGATTTATAAAAGTTCCATGGAAAGAAGTGGGTTTAGAATTTTCTTCAGGAAAAAATAGACTCCAAGACATTGAGAAAATTGAACTATCTTAGCTTTTATGGCTCAACTGCCACAACTGCAGAACAGCACAGTTGCATTTCCCTTTCAGAAACATGTTCAAAATTTGTCTCCTAAATATTTTGCGGATATACAGTATTTATTCACTTCCTGGCTACTCTCTTTTGGCTTTTTGTCTGAATAACTTTTCAGAAGTGTGATAGCATTTGAAATAGACTCTTCTCATGACGACTCAAAAACCAGAAAAAAATAAATAAATTGGACGACATTTAACCCAGTCACAGGATTCCTAAAGAGAAGAGAAGAGGGCCAAGGAAGGATGGCTCAGGGGAATCTTTTTCTCCTCCCAGATTAGCAGCTTCTGGTGTTAACATGATGGCTTCAGATCATGTGGCATGGTACCAGCAACGCATCTGCACAGTTTCTCTCCTCACATTGCAAATGCATCCAGCCTCAGTTTTCCCAGTAGGTCGTATCAAAAGACAGTGAAAATTACTCTTCCAAAAGGCTCCCATTTCACATTCAGAGTGTAAATGAAGAGTGTGCTGAAAGCACCACCAATGTCTTTGTTTTGAAAGACAGAATGCTCTAAGAATGCCATAAATCAAAACCTCAACAATGCCTTGTTGTAAAGAACTTGTAAATATTTCCAATTTGTGAATTAAGTATATTTCGTAATTTGTTCATAAAAGATGACAAATAAAATTAAATCTAAATCAGATATTTTAGAGAGATCTTTTGGAATTTTTTCTTATTAGAAAGACCTTGCGAAGCTGAACCATCACGCTTGTAGTTTTGCACAACACATTGAAAGGTTCCTATAGAGGTGAAGCAAGCTCAGAAAGGAGACAAACAAAGGCTGAACAGAGGTACGGTCAAATTCAGAACACACTGGCAATTCTGCACACATACAATAGAGTTTGGGGTTTGTTAAAGCAGTGTGTATGTCAAGGCAGCAGCTTTAACCGACCCCAAACTTTATTGTAGGACCTATTGGCTCATACAGCCATGAGAAACGGAAGATGTAATCTGTAATAGAACATATACAACAAAATAGTCATAGAAAATATTAATATGAAATTACTCATATGTTACCTAGTAAGTCTACGACTGCACTGTAAAGTGCAGCATGTCAACATAAGTTTGAGATGTAGCATTACTGATGACTGGCAACGTTTGGCAATTTATATCCATGTTCCCAGATAAAGTGTGTATAGAATCTTATTATTATTCTATCCATGCCATAAATACCTCTAGATTTTTTTTTTTCTGACTCTATAAGGTATAAAATAATCTTCAATTTGATTATCTTAGGTTTTTCTAAGTCTGTAAGGGAATTTCCCATCTAATTACAACATAGGAAACACCTTCACTGTGATTTAAAGTCCTCACTTAAACTTCATGAAAATTAGTTGGATGGCTAAGCTTGTGAGTCAAAAACTGGTCCACCTTATAAGGCTTCACTTAACTACTATCTCAAAGGGCTTATGAATCTTCTCTAAGCCCCTGATATACTAATATGTATTACGTACATAAGTAATTGTTAATGAGACCTTTCAAGTTCATAAAAAAATATAGATATTGTCATAGCAAAAGAATTAGATGTTAAGGTATCTCTGCTCAAGGAAAGTGTCCTCCTTGTCAGGTCCTAACAGCCTTTACACTGTCTCCCCCTTCTACATTCCAGCTTGTTTGGGCTCTTTATAGGTGCCATTGCCTCTTCAGCTTGATGCTCCTCTTCCTCAGCAGCAGGAAACATAGGATATATCTGAGCTCAGTATGTGCCCCTTCTGGGAGCACTTCTGCTGCATTTCTGGACACTGTCAGGCACCTGTCAAGGACAACCTGTCAAGGCAGGACTAGCTTCTAAATGGGCTGCAGAGTTTCATACAGGATGAAGAAATCTACACTGGACATCATAGAACCAGAGGAGCTGGTTCTGTATGATGATAAAGGGTTATCGTCGCATCAGTACAAAAAGTGTAAAGGGGTCTTATCAGAGAAAAGCAAGAGTAAAATAAAAAATTACTCAGACATCTACCTCAGAACTACTTGGCTGAGGTTCATCACTAGCTCTGGAGGACAACTCATGGTTCATACAGAGGTATCTTGTGACACCTTAGGACTAGGAATTGTAGCTTCAGATTCAAAAGAGTGGTTTGGAATTGCAGTTCAGAATCTCCTGAGGAATGACATGAAAGAACACACCATATCACTAACCATTTTCTTATCACAAACACTTAATTTCCCAGAATGGTAGTTAGAGTACAGGATGGTGCAGGGGAATGGGTGATTCTTCTGTATCCGACAGAGTAGTCAAGGGCAATGGCCACTTTCTTGTGCTTTGGAGAGGAAAGGAGGATACATTCTCCAAGCTCACAGTGTTTAAGTGCCACTGTAATTCATGAAATACAACCACACGACTTCTGATGCCTTTCTGGGCTTGCTGGAAGGAGAGAGAAGAGATTTGGGCCCCAGAAAACAAAAGATTCAATTGAGGGGGG
>NW_010307207.1:20912-23726 GCF_000700745.2 Antrostomus carolinensis
TCCTTCTCTTGCTGCCAAGCCTGTAAAATGCAAAAAAACCCTGGCTGGTCCCTGCATTAATAAAAGCCGTGAAAATGCAAAGCTGGAATTCAAAAGACTTAGGAGCAAATGTGATAAAGAAGACTGCTCCTACCTGAGGCATATAAAAAGGATCAGAATTCTTAAATTCAAAGTAAATTACCATAATATATGGATGTGGTAGGGGAATTCTAAGAAATGTTTCACTTTGTTTAATGAAGTTTTGTGCCATAAATGCATACAGAGTCCAACTGTAATGCAAATATTTTATGTATGTTTTAATTACTGGTACAGTTGAACGGACACTCATTCCACTTACCAACTGTATGAAAAACAAAACTTTCCATTTTCAGAATGTGACCAGCCAACATATCTACACCAATAGCTTCAAGGCTAGGAACCAAAATCCATTTTAATCTAAATAAGATGAAGCATGTATTATCCTTGATGCAGTTATTTCTGATTCATGATGCTGTAAAAGCAGATGCTGGCTCAGATTCCCTCAGAGATATTCAGCTGTTATTTACTAGGTCAAGCAACACTCTTCCTGAAGGAGGTTACTTATTGAACTTTGTGCATAGGACTTAACTGGTAAGTCCTTAATGTATGTTTTAATATTTTAGGTTTGCTTGGCATTTCATAGAACCCTAGCCTATGATAGCTGGTAAGTTCTTAATGTAAGTTTTAATATTTTAGGCTATATTTTAGGTTTTCTTGGCATTTCATAGAACCCTAGCCTATGATAAACACACATGTTTTGAATTTACAACAGTTCTTATTGCAAACTGTGCTGAAAAGTGCATATAATATGCTTTAAGTCTTTGCCTCGTGCAATTGTCAATATGTATGTGTTGCATTAGGACACTAGGAATTTCCCTTCAGATGGTCTGGGGAGATATGAAGGACAGTGGAGCAGGTCAGATTCAATAGGAAATTTTTATACAGTAAGCTGTAATCACAAATAGTCATACCAAATTTTTCCTTGAGAGTGTGACTTTGAAGCTAGAGGGAAAAGAGAGTATAATGGTTCAAGCCATTTTTAATCCTTTCAGATCCCAGTCCCAGACAGGTTAAGGAGTTAAAAGGAGCCTTTTATAATTAACAGCTTAGAAATATCTAAAAGGACACTAGTATTAGGCTACTATATCATTGTAGGTATTGCTGCATAATCTTTTTGCCTAAAATGATTCTAGCTAGCTTTTCCTTCCTGTATCAAAGTGACATCTTTAGCTCCACTATAAACCTCCAATAAGTTCCACAAAGCTGTTGTACATGCATCTGGAGACAGATTTTGAAGAATATTTTTAGAACCTGTAGAAGGGCTAGCCAGACAGACTCACAGACTCCAGGGGGGAGTGGAAAAAAAAGGGGAGAAAAAAAAAAAAGCAGAATGTTTTTGGTAAAACATAATTTGACAGAACGTGCTAAACTCACCCTATTTCACTATCACCAGCCTGAGGAACTCTGAGTGAACTTGGGAAGCTTGCTCAGGAAGGCCTTTTTTCCCGTAATTATAAAATTACGAAAATGAGAATCAGTGTTCTGAAGGAACAGAGGGAACTATAATAAAAGATGAATCAGTAGTTGGAGTTTCAGCAGGATGTACCTGGAGAGACTTGTTTGGCTGTGAAAATGTTGTTCTGCTTCAGAAAGAAGCAGCTTTGATTTGGAACAAAAAGTCCAGAGGGCTGCACCAAGGTCTCTCTTGTCATCTCTCTACAAAGTAGTCAAAGAAACTCTGAGGACACAGGATAGACACATCTGCTTCTGCCAGGGAACTAACAGTAAACTGTGCAGAGTAGCCTCACAATTGCTCTGTGGTTCCCTCAAATGAGCCCTGAGCATATACAGAATTGGCAGTTCATTTGTTTTTCCGTCCTTGCATGACATTTGATTTGCTGTAAGGTATCTTTTATTTCTTTAACTGCTGAGTCACAGTAGTTTGCTTTAATGATTTCCATATCAGTGTAACCTTGCTTTGTAATCAGTAGAAGATTTTTTTTTTTTTTTTTTTTTTTTTTTCACAGACAGCCTTTCTGTAATCCAGTTTTAATCCTGTCATTCTAAAAATATATGCAGTTGTGGAACGTTGAACAGGTTGACCATGTAAATGAATTAAAAACTATTCTGCATCCATGTAAATTGCTGTTTTGATGAACTAGCAAAATGTGCAATGGGAACATGCTAGGAAGGTAGGCAGGGGGAAGGGCCACAAGCACAACTGAAAAAGCCTTGAACTGCAAAGTGTCACTACAGTGCTGCGTATAATTCTACTGATACAAACCATGGTACGTGACTCAACACAACTTCTCTTTGTATCCTTAAGAAAGCAGATATATATTTAAAAGGAGCTAAGAGCCATCAGGATTTCCTGCCCTCTTTCTTACTTCCCATTACTACTAGTAGCTAGTGTGTGACAACTTAAATGATGTAACTTGAGACGACAAACTCGTGCAGCTCCTCTCCCACATCATCAGGTGAACCTTTATTTCTCTCCCTCCCACTGTATGCCAGTTCAAGCTAGGAGGCCATGTCTTATATCTTCCCTTATCTCTTCTATTAAAATACAGCTGTATCCTTTAAAGTGTGTAGTATTGAATAAATTCTTACTTTCTCTGCCCAGAGAGTGCAAACACAGATCATTGTCTTCATTTTACAGAGAGTCTGAAAACAAGGAAAATCTAAATCTAAACCATGGAGTCCAAACACACAGACTGACTGTATTAAATTCCTGTGTTTTGCTACACTTACTGATATCATTGCTGTCTTTCCCCCAAAATCCAGGGATAAACTCCA
>NW_010307207.1:23762-37685 GCF_000700745.2 Antrostomus carolinensis
TAACTGTGTAGCACCTTGGAAAAATACATGTGTCAGAGCTCCTTTGGTAACCATGACACATAATGGACAGTAGTTTAATATTGATAAACACACTGAGGTGGCAGCAGCAGAGATCCTGCAATGGCCCAAGAGTTCTAGATGTAAATGCCACAAAAGGCGTGGGATTCTGTATGATAGTATTTATGCAAGTGATTGTTTAGTTTCTATTTTATACTTGCTAGAAATATTTTATAAAATCATGAATAACACCATTAAGTTTGTAAATTAAGACATTCAAACATGAAGAAATAACCTGAATGGATTAATGCAGCTGTAGCTGTATTAGTAAGGTGCTCCTGACCTAAGCTCGTTAGCCGTGGCGAGAGGCAGACCCAACAAACCTGAACACAGAACTGCACACACAGAAGCATATATTGCTTCTGGACATTACAGTAATGCACCACGTGGCACAGGCACACCTCTACGGCTTCAAGATCATGTCTGGCTCTGCACAGACAGACTCTGCTCTCTCAAGCTTTCAAAGCCAACTGTCAAACACAGCTGAACGACTATGCAGGAGATTACATTTCCATCTGTCAAATGAAAGATGTTTGCCTTATGTTAAATGGCTTGCTGAAGAGGGAATGACCTTTCTTCCTCCCTCTTATGATACACATTAGCTTCTTCAAAGTCTATGCTATGGACTTGGGTCATAACAGCCTCTTGGCAAATAATGCAGGCAGAATAAGCATCCAACAAAACAGCTTCAAGGACATATAAATACTAATTTGTTGCAATTTGCCATTCAAGTAAGGTTGCAACATCATTAACTCCGTAGTAGTTCTATGGCTGCAGTGAAGAGCTTGTGTAGGCAAAAAGGAACCAGTCGCATCCCTGTTGCAACACTGGAAAATTTGAAAAAACACTTTAATTCTGAGAAAAAGGGTTTAATGATGTATTTGCACATCATATATCTAATGGCAGTAAAAAAAAAAAAAAAAAGGAAAAACAAAGTAGGTTTGTCCAATGTATCTTTAAATTCTTCACTTTAATTTTAACAAATTTTTTTGTGTTCAATTAATTTCATATGTTTGGGACTCCCCTATGCTGTATAGTATTATATTCAATATTTTTTTAAAAAAACCCAAATATATAAAATAACAAAAAATATTTAAAATTAATTGTTCATGCTTTATGAACAAAGAGTAGTAGGTACATGCACCTTGGGGCTCAACTTCTCAAATCCTAAATTAATGTCCTTTTTGAGGTCATTTGAATCCTTTTGACTATTAATAAATATGTGCTTAAGGAACTCCTTCCACTACAGTAATGGAACTACTTTGTTTAAAGTTAACCTGGACAAACAAACAAGGATTCTTTTGTGAATGACAGCCTAACATTGAGATGAGCCCAATGACTAATACCGACCCTTGGTTTACAGTGGTGTCAATGTGAGAATCACGTCCTTAATCTGCATTGACCTGAACTCAGCAAAAACAGCAACTGGATGTGCAGATCATAAGCTCAGAAGTGATCAATCAGAATGAATTAATTTTCTAAGTACAGATCTGGAGGGGAAAAAAAAAGGAAAGGGATTTCTACTCCCTTCTCCCCACCTTTCCATTAGCACCCAATAGTGAAAAAATGCCCATTTCTATCAGTCAATGCAATCACAGCTGAGCCTGCCTGCACGGTCCCCCAAGGTAGACTGTAGCATCCTTCACCACTCATGGCACCTACATTTATAGTCTGCAATACTTGCAAGTCTTTAAGATTACTCTTTTTAATCATTCCCCAAAATGCACTGCTCTTAACCCCAAAAAAGGTTCACTCTTGAACTCTGAAGATTTGTTTGGAAGGATTTATTTTTTATTTCAAATAAATATACCTTCTGGGGACTTCCTGGATATTCATTGGGTCTGTCAAGGAATGGAAAAATAACAGATGCCCACCACCTTACTGGCAAAGAGAAGAGGTTCTGTCAAAACAGTATATTTATTTGGAATTAAGAATCAAATTTTAAATCTCCTTCTTTGGTGAAACTCATATCTTTGGCATCTACATTTCCAATGTTTATACTACTGTCTTAAGAACAATTAAGTAGAACCCTTATTTCCAAATAAAGTTTCATAACTTGGCAGGCTCATGTTCACTTTATAAATATAAGAACTTTAAATCCTTTTCCATATAAACGTGTAATATTTCCTACCAAAAGTCTGTGACAGCCAAGAAATTCAATTTTTCCCAATCTATAAATCTGTGCAAGACAGCTCATCCAAAATAAAGCATCAGCCCAGGCATAATTACGCATATATAAGTCCAGTAAAGGTAAATAAATAAATACCCTCTTAAGTATGAAATAGTAGCAATTTGCCAGGAAAATGATGTTGTATGTTAGAAAATCTCGTGCGTTCATTGGAATACAGTGGTGGAGAAAAATAACAGGAGACATTTTCCTCCTAAGAGTGTCCACAGTTTTCTGATGAGTTTGAAATTAGCAACAAGTGAGGAAGAGAAAGACAGGTCAGGGAGAGCTGTTCAGCTCCTGCTGTCAGCAAGCATCTGTGGAGATGGTCCAAAGATGTGTAACACTGATGCAGGCATCCTGCCTTCAGCTCCAAGACACAGAATGAAAACAGGATGAAAAAAATGAAAACAGAATGAAAACTAAAGTGTATTTTTCCAACTGACACTCTCGATACACAGTGCCACATGAGCAGTCTCACTGATTGCACAGGAGGTGACTGCAGAAGCGAATGCTACTCACTGAGGTTGACAGCAGTGCTGTTTTAGCCCAGATTACTTAACTTTTTGGACAGGTCAGCAGTAAGAGATTAGGAGCAGGCCTGAGCATGAGTTTGAGTGTGCTGAGCCCCATGGCCTTCACTGTTTATCCCCCCCCCGCCTGTCAGTTGGCTGCCGCAGCCACGCTGCTTTGGAAGAACTGACCCTTGGTTGCCTGTAAGTGAACTGCGATGCATGCACTCCCATCACCCCTGACTCATCCGGCCATGAAGAAGCTGGGAGCATGCTAAACCATGCAATGTCCTCACACCACTCTTTGGAGTTTGGCTTGAGCCTGGTGAACCTGAGTTTGACAACAGGTCTGGATTTTCTTAGAAAGACTCTAATGAAAATAGTGTAACATGGCCTCAAACTGAGGCTAAGGATAATTTAAGACCACGTAAAGTTAAATCGTACTTATGAGTCTAGTACAGTGCTAAAAGGTATCAGATTCAGGTAAAAGCTTTGGGTAGCTGCAAGCTAGGCCTTGCAAGACTGATATCTTAAGTGTCTCACTCTCCAAGTTGAATATCCAAAGTTTCTTTAGATATCTGTCTCCCTATATCACCCTGTACCTGTGTGAGAGACACAGTTGCCTTGAAAAGACAACCAGAAAGCTAAGTGGTGAGTAGTAGCCCACCTATGGCTAGCCAGAGAGAAAGGAGTGAGCTTTGCCCCGCTGGAGGAAATATTTCCTGCTCTCAGGATCCACAGCTCTGAAACTTCACCTTAAATCTGGAACCTGTGAAGGAACTGGGCACTTAAACACTCAGGCTACCTTGACAGGACTTCACAGTTCTACCTCCTGAATCACATCTCAACTGCAAGAGCCCATTTTGCTTAGCGTGCATGCATTCAAGCTCCTATCCCCATTTTTCAGGAGTGCTCACCAAATGTCTTGCAAAAGGTTAAGTTGGGAGGCCCTCTTCTGTCGAAATGAAGCATGCATTATCTACTGCACAGAAGAGCACACAAAGCAGCACAGCTCTGGGAGCTACTGATTAGGAGAGTCAGCTACAAGCCCTGAATTTTGCTGTCAGCTTGTCACAGCGTTTCTTTCAGGGTTGGATGTTAAGGGTTCTGTCCTCCATGACTGCCTAAGCAAACCTGAAGGCAGAAGCAGACTACTGAAGACAATCGGCATTACCCAATGCTACTTCACTCTCCAGCAGCTGCAGGACAGCTCAGTTTTAACCTCAATCTTTTTCCCTGTCCTTACTCAGACATATAGCTGGGTTGTTAAAGCACTCCCTGATATTGCAGATTTCCATCTCCTCTGGCTGGGAAGGGAATCAAAGTAACTTTCTTGCCCACTCTTCTAGCCACTGCATAAAATAAGGGCTTGTCATCCACCTCCATTTGAAGAAAGACTACAGATACATTGCGGGAGCAGACAGATGACACTATGCTTGTATTTTACAGGTATTCTCATCGTGTGCCACAGACTAGGGCCCTCAAGGCCTGTTCTGCTTAGAGGCTGGCTCTTGGCAAGGTTTAGGATGGAGCTGGAGAAGGAGCCTTTTGAAGCGGGGCAGGTCGGCCCAGGGCTGAGCTTCAGGCAGCACAGAACAACTCATACTGAGTTTTGTCCCAGGATTAATATGCAATTTCTGAATTGGCACCCAAAATCCATCTCAGTCTTACTTTAGCTGTTTAAGTCTTTCACAGGATCTGATTCTTTTTGTACAAGGCAATTCAGACCTTTGCTTCATCAACACAATGTAGCCTAACAACAGTTCCTGCACTGGTATATCCAGGCATGAACCTGCAGAACATCACTGATCCTTTGCCTTTGCCTTAAGCAATCTAGGGGAAAAACAAAACAAAACAAACCCCAAAAGAGTTGAAAATTACATTTCAGACTTACTTACCTAGCAAATATTTTTTTTACTGTCAGATATAAAGATTTAAACCAAAACACTCAGATTTGCCATCTCCTCTTTCTTACCCTGGTTGAAAATCAGTATTGCATCCATTTAAGTCAGCAAGGTTAAAATAAGACATGGGAGAAGAAACAGTTCTCAGTGGCCAACAGTGAGACCCTTTCAAAACCCTCCAAACCTGAATTGTACAAGCTACAACTGAAAGCATAAAAAACTTATGCGAGTGAGTGGTTTTGAGGTTGTTCCTTCCTGCGATTTCCTAAACCAACCATGTCCAATGTTTCTGTATTTCTTTATTAATTACTCAAAAGAATGATAACCCACCAGAGTGATTAATCACCTGAGATACTCCATTACTCTGCAAAACATCTTTCACTGAGATTACTTTAAAGATAACAAATAGCTGCTGCTTCTACCTGTGATGAAAAAATAAAATAATTTTAAAATACTTCACATGAAATAAGACTTTGGATTTTGATAATTTATTGGAATAAACCTGAGGGAGTTATATCATTACTAACCTGAAGCTTTTGTACAAAACTGTTTTCCATGGAAAGTAAGTCAGGGTTCAAAGGCTTCATTTATTGCTTTTTTTTTATCCTTCCTAGCTGAAAAGGGACCAGATAGATTTTTTTCTCCCATTGTTGTAGTGACAAGCTAGTTTTCCCCAAGATTTTGTGTCCTATTATTGCTGTGGCATTATCAGATTCTTTGCCTGTTGACAACAGTATGAATCCTCACATTGACCTCCGTTGGCAGTTTTTCAAGTCTGAGTTTGTCTTACATACATGTAACTGTGTCCCATGGTTTGGATTACTGTAAAGAAAAGGCCTCATTGCATAGCCTTAAAAGCAGTACAACTACTATGACACGGCAAAGTATGACTACTTTGGTTACTCATATGGTCTTTTCCTACTGAGATAAACTAGCTTTCTTTAAAAATGTAGCCGTAGTTCAGTCTCCCTTACTGAAGAGTAGGTGTATAATCACTTGCAAACGTTGCAAAGGGAGCCATGACTACACAAAATCTTTGCTTTTACATGAGGAGCACTGAAAGATAGGGTTCAGATTCTATTCAAAGAATCAAATATACGTGCCATATTATTGGCTCAGTGGCTGAAATAACACCATGTAAAAAATAGTAATATGTCCAAACAAGTAAAAAAAGTATATTTCATCTGTCAAAGTAATGTCAAAGTACTTAATGAGCATGAATTAAGGCTTACAACATCTGTGTGAGGTTGATATTATTGTACCAAACTGATAAGTAACCTGAAGTCAAGATAAATACAGTCAAGCTGATGGGCCCAAAGTCCCAAACTCAATCACTGTCAGGACCCTGAGCACACTCTCTCCCTCCTAGGGGTTTGACTGCTTGGGATAAGACCCAATCTTGACAAGCAGGTGTCAGGCCTTGGAATGGTTATGAAGAGCTCTCTGAGAAAAAGCTGGAAGAAGCCTCAGGAGAAGCTTTCCCCTTTTCTTGGGAGATGAATTTAAGAAGAAGCTCATCCTTCATCCCTGTTGCAGGTCCACATGTGCTTGGTCTCAGATCTGATTCTGAATCTGACTCTGACCCAGCAACTTGACTTTTAGGCTAGACCTCAGACTTGCCCCTCCCTATGGAGCTGTTTGGCTCATAGTGGACCCCCGCTGACCCTGGTTACCATCAAGGACATGCTCTAATCAAGCTCAGGTCCTGTGGAATGGTGCCCTTGCTGCACCCTGGCAGTCACTGGCAAGGCCAAGTGAATGAACCAAACATCCAATTTTAACTTTAATTACTAGGCAACATGCCTTACAGACACATGTACAGACATGTCAACATAAAACACAAAGTTAGGCTTACTAAAATGGGATACGAAATGACTAATTATATTATCATAATTTCAAAAGAAAAAATTGTTGTATTTCCAGAGCGTTAGGTGTCTGGGAAACTCTTTTATGGCAAAAGGAGACAGAAGTGTTTTAACGGCAGTGATATATGGCTTCTTATCACTACCAGTAGGAAGTTTTGGCGTGCCTTGCCTCACCAGTTCAACAGGGCTATTATAGCCTTTTAGCTACTTATTAACCTAGTCAGTAGTGACAAAAAAAAAAAAAAAAAAAAAAGAAATAACAAATCATGAGCCTCTTACTAATCACAAATAATGTCATAACAATAGTAGCCAGCCCTAAAAGGAATACTTTTTAGTTGATTTTGCAGATACAATGCTCAAATAGCTAAGCTGTGTGTTTTAACTGATGTATTTTAGGAAATCAGATAATTTTATTTCAGCATATTTGAGTTTCATTATTGATGTGAGCACTTGCAAGTACCACAACTAGCTGGAGATATTGACAAGAAATTAATTTAATTAAAGAAAACAAAAGCAAATATTTTTAAAGCCATGCAAAACATGATAATATAGATGCTTACAAAGTATAAATCATAGATAATGTCTGTGTGGTAAGTGCAAATTATTCTAATTGCACAATTCAATCAAGCTGTCTGTAGATTCAAACTCCTCCTTCAAACACATATGTATTATTTAAATTATTTCACTATTAGCTCATTAAGCTCCAAATATAAAATTTTATAAATAAATACACTTCACATTTCAGCTTCCCACTCAGGTCTCTCATTTTTCATGTATATCTAATATGCACAATCCTTATCCTTACAAAAATGCATGCAATGAAGAAATACCCTGTGGGAAGTTACATTGATTTCAACAAAAGATCTATTTTTTTACAAGATTTATAAGAATATATAAGGGAAATACAGGGTCTGTAT
Source organism: Antrostomus carolinensis (assembly GCF_000700745.2). Lineage (NCBI taxonomy): Eukaryota > Metazoa > Chordata > Aves > Caprimulgiformes > Caprimulgidae > Antrostomus > Antrostomus carolinensis. The sequence continues at coordinate 31,185 of NW_010307207.1, forward strand.
ATAGATTACATGCAAGGTCAGCATTAAGCACAAGTAGTTACAATGACTGCTCTGTGCCTTGCTGTTCTGGTCTAGACTTCTCTCCTCCCCACATGCTCCACAGTAACTGCTGTGTGGAGACTGCAGAGTGTTAGATGAACCCAGGAGAATGGTTCACTGGTGAGAGAATAATTTAAACTCCTAATTAAAAATCTTGCTGGATTACCCTCTTTGACAAAGGCCAGCCTAGCCTGGGCACTACATTGCCTGTGGAAATACCTAAGGCTCCAGCCCTTGCCAACCCTTTGACATTTGCTCATCTGTTAGCATGAGCTGTTTCATTGAAGTTTTGTCTTCAGAGCAAAGCAATCTAAGTGCCTATGTAAGTGTTGAAGAGCTGAGATTTAAAATGTTTTGCAACCAAAGGCTGGCAGTGTGACATTTCCAAATTTCCTTCAGCACCTGATCATTAGCAAATATCAGCAATATCAGAATACTGAGCAGTGCTGAGAGTTGCAATTGGAGGGTCACATTATTTTTGGAGCAAAGAGTGCTTTGAAAAAGCCTATTTCAATTTGCAAATTACACTGATACAATACACTGCTGTTGTGCTGAGTAAACATGTTAGTTACGCTTTGCCTCATCCACTACGCAATCTGAAATATCTGCTGAGCAGCAGTACAACAAACGTCATTAATAAAATGTCAATGAAGCAACAGTAACCACACAGTGTTGTCTAGGACATTTACTTCCTTATTCAAGTTGAGATGAATACTGCAGAACTCAGCAATTGCAGTGTCATAATTTTTGGTGAAAGGTAGTTGCTATTTTATGGATAACAACCCCAGCGGCTTTGCTGTTTAATAGCTGTTTAACTGAACAGTGGCATCTTGTTTAACATCTTCATTAGTGATCTGGATGATGGGGCACAACGTAACCTTAGCAAGTTTGCAGATAACACGAAAAGGAGGAAGAGTGGCTGATGTGCCAGTGGGTTGTGCTGCCATCATGAGGGACCTTGGCAGTCTGGAGAAATGGGCTGACAGGAACCTCATGAAGTTCAACAAGGAGAAACGCAAATTTCTGTTTCTCCACAGTCCTGTATCTGTGGAGGAACAATCCCATGCACCAGTATATGCTGCGGACCACCCAGTTGGAAAGCAGCTTGGCAGAAAATGGCCTGCTGGTCCTGGTGGACACCAAGTTGAACACGAGCCAACAATGTCCCCTTGCTGCAAAGGCGGCAAATAGTATCCTTGGCTACATTAGACAAAGTATTGCCAGCAGGCTGAGGGAGGTGATCCTTCCCCTCTACTGACCTCACTGGTGAGGCTGTACCTGGAGTACCGCTAACAACCACCAGGGTCTCCGGAGAAGTCTCTGTCCATGACAAATTGACAAAATGAGTCATAGCTTCTACTTGTCCCTGGCGCAGGAGGAGTATAGTGATGTGTATCTTATACTATCTTGTCTTGCAGCTAGCCAGTAATTTCTAAGCACTCCCTGAGGCATCTAGAATGCATCTCCTGATGGCTGACGTGTAGATATATAAATAAAGAGTTTTTCAGACCACAGGACAGATTGAGGGCTGCTGCAGGGCACAGTCATATCTGTTCTGCTTTCCTCAGCTTTTACTAGTGTGAACTCTGATTTAGAAGACTGCCATGACCCTGTTTGTGTCACTGCCAAAAATTTATCTTTCTGTAATGAAAATGTCTTTTAATCTACAATCATAGAATAATTTAAGTCAGATGGGACCTTTGGAGGCCATCTGGTCCAAAGCATTTCTGTTAGTATCTCAAAGAACAGGCATCCCACAGCTTCTGCAGGCAACTCATTCTAGCGTTTGATCACTCTAGCTGTAAATAATTATTTCCTTGTATCTAGAAAGAATTTCCGCTGCTACAGTTTGCACCCATTGCCTCTCATTCTTTCACTGTGCACTTCCACGAAAACTATGGGGCCATCTTCTCCATAGCTAATCATTAGGTTGTTGAAGACAGCCAATTAATTACCCCGTTTGCCTTCTCCTCTCCAAACCAAACAAGCCCAACTCTCTCAGCGTCTCCATTATATAGTCATTGTGCTATTGTTTCCCTGTGTCAAATATGGCACAGCAGTGTATGTTCTTTACTCATTGAAGATATTAATAGCATTTCATTAACTGTATTTATTAGTCATGGAAACCTGGCTAAGTGGGACTCAATTGTCTGTGTCTCTATTACCCAGAGTGCTCAAGGATTGCTTCCACGTTAATCCTGTGTAGCACAGGCAGAAACAACTTCTCAAGGCCCAATCCAGCATGTACTAAAATAAAAGTAAAAACTCAGTCTTGGTTGTAAGCCAAGACACTCCAGTTTTCAGACTCTTTCCATCTCTTTTAACAATTAAATAGAAAAAGAGGAGTTCTCCCTGCTCAGAGTCAACTTGGTATTTTTTAATAGGTCCAACAAATACTTGAAAAGAGTTCCAGTGTATTATGCACAAACAAGAATTAGAGACAAATTAGGTTATTCCTCACATACAAAACAGATGTACTTTCATAATGTATTCTTAAGTCTTTAGATTCCTCTGTAGATTTCTAAGGCCCAAACAGAAGCAGATCCACCACATCAGAATATTTTATTACTCTATATGATGCTAAATACTACCCCAATTTTCCAAGTTGCCATTGTTTCAAGGTGTCAGTCATATTTCTTGTCTTTTGTGTATTTTAAAATGACAGTAATAATTGCTGACTATATGCATTTATATAGGTTAACTCATGGGTTCTACCTCTAGAGCAAAAAGGAGCATGGCAGGCATTAGTACACTCCCTCCATCACACACAAGAGAATTCCTCTCCAGCTACTCAGTGCATATGTAACTGCATATCCTGTGTGCAAGCCAGTCCTGGTTCAGCTGGCAGGATACTACCTGTTGGATTGGAGTGGAAACAGAGCTCTGCACTGCCCAGATGGCAACCGAGGTCTACACTTTTATCAAACAGACACCTTTGCTGTGGAAAATAGATGCAATGTTGAGGGTCATGTTCCGGTACTTCTCTGGTGGAGCAAGCAAGCCATGCTGGTCTTGACTCAGACAAATTCCTTTGACTTCAGGTGAAATTTGCTTGAGTGAAGAGTAACAAATATCTTGGGATTTGACTATTGCATCTCATTTGCTTCCAGGAAGACGGTGACGGTAAAAATAACGATGAGAACCTTGTGATTAAGGTCACATTTAAATTTACATAAAGGACAATGCTGCACTTCAGAAATTTCTCATGCTCTTATTGGAACTGGGTAAGTGAAAAGAGAATCTGAAATAAGAGCAGGATTTTGCCCACATTGCATTTCTTTTTTTTTTTACTATTTTCACAAGTCTAGGGAACATTAAAATTGTACTTTTGTCATGACTCTCACAGAAGAGTCCCTGATTCTCATGTTTTGTTTTGCTTTAGTTGTTATGTGATTGTGGATTTTTGGGGTTTTTTGTTTTGATTTTTTTTCTTACTATAAACATGACTTCCGTTATCTTGAGATTTTTGCATGTGGGTGGAGGGATGTGATGGCAAGCAGTTGAATCAGTTCAATGAGAATCCTGTGAGCTGCCAAACTAAACCATGAACTCAGAAAAAAAAGTTAATCAAGAACAGAAAATTTTCTCTAAACTAAGACAACCTGGCAAGTGCCTAAAAATTATGCTCGGTCAGTTCTTAAGCCATGTCATTCGGAGGTAGCATTCAGGCATCAAGTGATACCTAGCATTGAATCACTCAGAGGTGAGTGACACTCAAATAATTTTCAAGATAAGAGCTACTATAGGCAAATGACATTAGAGATTCCCTAAATTATTGCAGGTAGTTTAAAAGCTGATGCACTCAAATGCAAACAGTGATATCGAGCTCTTCAGTATCCGCTTAGAATAACTACCGTCCTTTATTTGCCTGAAGGTAGATAATGCTGCTATTGATAAAGGCTCAGCTCTTCTAAAAAAATCAATTACATTAAAGATTTTCTGAAGTAGTATATGCTGACTGAGAAGGGTAGAAGAAAAATAATAAATCTGGAATTTATTCTGATTAATAATAAGAAGAAGAATCAGTGATTAACAGTGATGTCATTATTTGTATGCTCATCTTCAAGCAGAGACTGAGGAAGAATTTCTTCATCATTTACTCAAATTTTTATATACCATATACTGACTAAAAAGAATTAAAAGCTTATATTCGAGTTAAGAAAGACACCTGCAGAATTTAACAGTGTCCAGTGGGGAATGGTGTGGCTAGTTACGGACAGGCACAGTTTACTCAATGTGGCACTACAAGTCTGGGTATGTTAATTCTGGATTCACCCGACAGTGCACTGCACCTTCCGCCCAGTCGTGATCTGTGGACTTAACAGCCGATCAGGTGGCACCCAGTGAGAAATTCTGCAGCAATTTAACAAGCAGATAAGCAACAGGAATATAGATTTGTGAGGAATACAGATTCGTGTGGATTGCCAGTGATAAATCTACTGTCTGCAGAAGTGTATACAAGCATCAAGGTTACAAATTACTAAAAGCACTAAGTTACAAAACAATTCTATAGAGATTTCTAAGTCTCCAAGAAAGTCCTCAGGGAAGTCTTACCCAAAGTCTTACCCAAAGCCTCTCTTCTGCCTATGGTGGAGAAGAGAGGCTCAGCCTGTTGACTGATCACAGAAGTCAGAGGTCTGTATCTTCCCTGACTTGTCCGTGATGGCATCTTCCCTGACATCCCCCTTTCTTTAGGCTACTTTTATATTGTTTTTACCTTCAAGGTGGAGCTTGAGTGACTCTAGTCATACTTTTATTGTGACTGGTAAAAACTCTTTCGCTTCCATTTTAAGGTATAGGTTACCTAAAATTCTGAGTGTACGCTCAGTAGGAGGGTGGTCACACCTGGAGGCAGGTAGCCTTTGAGCCAGAGGCGTGTTTTGGTATTATCATGACATTATAATGAGCAAAGTTTATTCACAGTTCACACAAGGATGGCATTTGTCTAAAAAAGTGTCAGACTGTTGGCCCAGGATTGCAAACAGGTGGTTTATCAGCTTTTTGGTGCCATGAGGCTTATCTGCAGTGATTTACAGAGTTTGACCACAGAATCTTCACTACGCTCCACCCTCCATGCTGATCTGCAGACCAGGTTGCCTAGGAAACCACTCTGGAGGGGATTCTTTGCATACCAGTTGCATTCTTCCCTGGGATCTTCTTCAATATTCTACCTTCCCTTAATGTGTGAACAATGCTGTATTTTGATTTCTAAGTTACCCCCAGTAATTATTCCACAATTTCCAAACAAGTCCATACTTGATCCAAAACAAAACCATATAGTCACAAGACAAAAATTAATCACGTTTTTGATGTCAAGAAATAATTGTCTCTTATTTCCACTACATTCGGGGTAAAGGTTTCAGTTTTTTTGGTCTTTCAATAGAAAAGCATATTCCTTTAATTGAAGAAGAAGCACAGATAAAAGAAAACAGAATAATTTGTTACCATAAATCCAATGATAATCTACCTGATAAAGTCTGTAAATTAAAAGGAAAAAAAAAATCCACATAACTGAATTCCTCATCCTTGTTTTCAGTACTTCTCGGGTGTCAACCCTCGTGAAACTCACTTGCAAAAATCAGATTGCAGGACCAGAGCTTTAGTTTGAAAGCAGTCTAGTAGATATAATAAAATTATTTTTAATTTAAATCAGTGGTTACTTTGGATCCCTCTTACATGGCAAACTCCTTAGATTAGGGACCTGGTCTCCAGGTGAGAAGGATTAACAGTTTTCCCTCAAAAAAAAATATGGTAAGAGATGCAAAATTGGGAATAGCACTGCAAGTTAAAAATGTTTGTGCCTCAGCAAAAACTATAAAATTTCTAGAGTTTTGTCTGAGCACAGATTTAGGTATAAATGTCTGAATGTCATTAATTTCATTATAAACGTCTTCACAATTATTTATGTGATTTAACAGGATATGAACACTAAAAAGACAGAGAATGAGTAAAACCAGAAGATTATTTTGTCTTCTGTAGGATCTTGAAGAGGTACAGGAGTTATAAAGCAGGAGAGCAAAGACATTTTAAATAATAGCAGCTGGCTTTTCTAGAGACAATCCCCTGTGGATCCTTAATTTGTATCTTTCCTGACAATTTTTAAAAAGCTGGGGTAAGGGGATGCTTGAAGTTTCTCTGAGTATGAGCTGCAAAATAACACAGCCAGATTGTTAAGAGACACCTAATTTATCCCATTTACAACATGTGCATCCATCCCATTTGTTAGCACAATTCATCAGAAGCATTTACAATGCTGTAGAAAAGCCTTACTGTTAATTACGTTGGCATAGGATGCTTCCCGCCCATGTTTCTGTGGCAACATCACCTCTTGTATACGTGGGAAAAGTCACGTTCTCACACTATTTGCTGTCATTTCAGGTAGTACCTGAACACACTTCACTTACTGGTTGGAAACATGGAGGAGAGACTCAGCTGATGACACAAAGCTGGGAGGAGTGGCTG
>NW_010307208.1:0-242 GCF_000700745.2 Antrostomus carolinensis
CCAGGTGAATGATCTGCTCAGCATGGTGGCAAGACTGAAGAAAGAAGTGGAAAGGTTAAGGAATATCAAGGAGTGTGAGAGGGAGACTGATTGGTGGAGCCACACCATATCATCCCTGAGACAAAGGCAGCAGATGGAGACTCCACAAGAAGCAGAGGATCTCCTACCCTCTTACCTCCAGGCAGAAGGAGGGGACCTAAGAGATGGAGGGAAATGGAAACAGGTCACTGCTTGGGGTGGGA
>NW_010307208.1:347-816 GCF_000700745.2 Antrostomus carolinensis
CAGGGAGTTGCCTAAGGGGAGTCAGTCAGCCCCAAGCATTCTGACTGCCTGCGTTAAGAAAAAAAGAAGGGTTAAGAAAAAAAAGGGGGGTTATAGAGAAGGCTATAGAGAATGAATGCTGGCAACTGGTTAAGGACAAGACTCCTTCTCCTGTCAACATGCAGCTGTCAAATAGGTTTAGTGCCCATCAAGCTGAGGAGGAGTTGGGTACGGCTTCAAAGCATGAAACTGACCCACTAGCCCTGTGCTGTGCAGGACCACCCGCAAGAAACATCAAATGATTGTTGTGGGAAACTCCCTTCTCCAGGGGACAGAGGCACCCATCTGCTGACCTGACCCCTTGTCTAGAGAGGTTTGTTGCCTGCTAGGGGCTTGCATCAGAGATGGATTGAGAACTGGCTAAATGACAGAGCTCAGAGGGTTGTCATTGGCAGTGTAGAATCAAGTTGGAGGCCTGTATCTAGTGGTG
>NW_010307209.1:0-54862 GCF_000700745.2 Antrostomus carolinensis
AGCCTGTCAAGGCCTCTCTGGATGGCATCCCATCCCTCAAGTGTGTTGACCGAACCATGCAGCTTGGTATTGTTGGTAAATGTACTGAGGGTGCACTTAATCCCTGCGTCGCCAACAAAGATGTTAAACAGTGTTGGTCCCAATACTGACCCTGGAGGAACGGCTCTTCCCACCAGTCTCCACTTGGACGACGAGCCATTGACTGCTACTTTTTGAGTGCAACCAGCCAGCCGATTTCTTATCCACCAAGTGGTCCATCCCCTCAGTCCATGCCTCTCCAACTCAGAGACAAGGATGTCATGCAGGACAGCATCAAATGCCTTGTACAAGTTCAGGTAAATGACCTAAGTTGCTCTTCCCTTATCCACCAGTGCTGTAACCGTGTCATAGAAGGCCACCTTTGAATAAAAGTCCTATGATTCCTTGAAATCTAGTACCCATAGTTCAGTGTCATCTGCAGACTTGCTGAGAGTATCCTTTTTGTCAGCATCTGGGTTACTAATGATGTTGAGCAGGATGGACCCTCACAGTACTCTGACTGTTGCCAGTTGGACACTCAATATTTGACCTTATGCCTGTGAACTATATTTTATACAAAGAATAATGCATTAGTTGCGTCTCAGATACATTAAAACAGTTTGATCCTCACTTGGGCTAATCACTCTGCTGTGCTCCAACATGCTGACTTGCATTTGGGGTGTTATTTGTACTGGATATGAAGAATGTGAAAGAGAATAAAATCTGTATTCCTAAAAATGAAAGAGCAGGGCATATACAGTACTATTATAGCCAAGTGCATTTAGAGAATAAGCAGATTTTCTATTCCATGTAAATTGTTTGAGGTTTTTTTTTTACATCCGGAAGATTTAGTAATCTACTTTTTTTGGCATTCATTCTGTTTTTATGGAATTTTTTTTAATCCATAGCATTAGCTTTGATTTTTAAGTCATGATCGAGTGCGAGTGTAAGGCTATTAGTAGTCTGTAATCTTGGTACTGTTCCATTATACTCATGGGAGAGCTGCTCATATAATATCTCTCCATCTGCATGAACTGAGTGTTTTGACCACTTTCATGTTAGATTAGAGTTGTTGAGTTTTGCTGGAATTTTGCAGTGGTAACCTTTGACTGTGCCTTGCACATCACTGCCAGCAAACTTTTAGCAAGGCGACTCTGACCCTGTTTGGAGAAATAGGGTATAGAGAATTGTATAGATGTATACAAAGTGAAGTGGCTTTTCAAAACTTAATTTAAGAAAATGTAGTGCCCTGAAGATAGATGTTGGCAGCCCAGCAGGACAGCCACCTTTTTTGATGGTTAGAGTACAAACTGTGCTGTGTAAACTCTTGACAGTGAATTCCCATACACAGTTGTCACCAAAGCAGTTGGCGTATCTGATTTTAAGAGGCTTGTGATCAGCCTCTTGCCTATTGTCCCCATCTTACTACCCCCCCCACCCTAGGGTTTCTTGGGCACAGTTTAGTTAAATATAATATGTACATTTGTATGCCTTGTATCCTGCCTTGTAGACTAGCTTGTAGAAGGCACTGTGTATATACCGAGTCCTTCAAAATTACAGCTTTTCACATTATCACACTGATATTCAGCTTCCACAACACATCGTAAGAGCTTGCCAGTTGCCAGGTCACGTTTGAAAGTGGGGCTCACTTTTTAGCTTGATTAGCCTGGTGGTTTATGGGATTTTTCTCAGTGTATTTTGAAAATGAATTGCTGTTATGTGAATTTCACCAGTGTGAAATTCTGACATAGTAAACAGGTTTACATGAACTTAGGCTTCCAGGCCTTAGTTTGTAACTAAAAGATAAAATGAAATTTACTGTATAAATCAAGAGTAGACTACATGCTGCTACAAAAGCCATTTTTGGTGAGTGTGTGGGCTTTAAGCCTTTCCCTAGACAGAAAACACTGTAAGCCAGCTTGCTTTTCATGGCTGGATTTAAAAATGAAAGCATCAACTTGACCATACTGATATACTCGGGTACTTGTGGAGCGTATCCTGTCTAACTCACCAAAGCCCCTTTCCTGCTTTCTATAGAGCCCATGAATTTTTCAGTGCTGGGCAAGTGTGATAGTTTCACTTGGCTAGCCCTTGGCTAGCAGCCAAAACAGCCGTTCACCCACTTCCCCCACACCCCCAGGGGACAGGGCAGAGGATTGGGGGGGCAAGGATAAGGAGGCTTGTAGGTTGAGATAAGAACAGTTTAATAATAGAGAGAAAACTTAAAATAATACTATTATTAATACTAAAATAGTAAAGATAATAATAACAGCAACAAAATATGCAAGTGAATGACACCCAATGCTATTGCTCACCCCCCTCCTGACTGAGCCCGGCCTGTTTCCCAGATAACGATCCCGGTGGAGCGACAATCCCGAACCGAAACCACAGTCCTGGAAGAACGAGAGCCCGAGCAAAAGCCAGAGAGAGCAAAAGAGGAAGAGACCCTCACTAATATAGTGGACATGATGTGATATGATATGGAATACCCCACTGACACATCTAGCTGTCAATTAAGTTTATTAATGCAAATATTCTTCTCCCCCCCTTAAATCTTGTGCTTGTGGACTAACAGAACACAAAGTCCTTCACTTCCAGTGACAAAAATGTAAACATTGGTATCTTAGCAGTGTCTCTCTCACAGCAAATCCAAGGCAGCAAACCAAAACGGCGCTCTACTAATTACTAAAAAGAAAAACCAGCTCTATTTCGGCTAAAAACCAGGACAGCAAGTAGTCATTTTTCCTCCCAGGTTTTTCACTTTTAATCTTGCTTGAGTCATTAGGAGTGCCAGTGAATACAGTTCAACTCCCAGCAATTCCTTTTTTTTCTCACTTTCCATGGTATCTTTTTAAGGAGCTGTTTCATGTGGTCTGGCTCATTTAGTTCTTCCAGTCGTAGCCTAGGTTATGGCTGATTTAAGTTACTTTAACAATAACAAGGTAGGTCTCTCTGACACTTTAAATTCCATTGGCACTAATGACTTGGACGTGCTCAAATTCAATGTTACTGTGTCTGAAGCAGCCCAGTGTTTAAAATCACTCTAGCAGTGAGGGGATGCCTCTCTTATCTAAGACCAATCTCGTATAAAAGTGGATGTGGAAGAAATCTGCTCTCCTTTGCCCCAAGTAATGGGCTGATAACTTATGCTGCCTCTCAGTTGCCCAACAGTTCACCTTAGTAGACCACAAGTTAATAGAAAAGGGCTCATTATAATGCCTGTTGAAATGTTTCAAAGCTGATTTTCTCTCCAGGAAAGAAGGTCCTTCAGGCAAGATCTTTCTGCTTGCTTTCAAGAAAAGGTTAATTTAAATGCACCTTTCTTCTCTCTGCTGTTCTAAAGCTCCTTATGTATAATTGTTCAAGTGTGTCTTTTTATTCTCTTTAAGTAAAATGGATGGTAGAAAGGATGATCTGTCCTGGCATCTATTACTTAGCACTAACTAAGCACGTCCTGTGAAACATGAGCATGTATGTTACCAAACTGGAACTGCACAATTTTGTGTCCTTTCTGTAAAGATGCAAAGGTTTGATGTTGTGAAGACTTGGCTCCTAGTTCTATATTCTTGGTCTAATTCAGGAAGCAAAATTGTTGGCCTAGCTTGAGCCATTAAGCAAAAATTTGTGCGTATTTTTGACTCTCTGTTCCATGGAGCTCTGTCCTGTGGTCTGTACCAGTATGGCTGATCTTGTGGTCAGAAGTATGGATGAGACTAAAACCAAAAATCATATATACAAATTAAAATCAGCTCTGAGAGTTGGCACGCGTGGAAGAAATGAAAAATGCATTTTCTTTGCATTTTTTTCAAAACCACTGAAGATTCCTTTCAGTAATAGCAAGGTGGCCAGCTTGAAGCTTTCAAAAGAGGCCATAAGTCAATGCAGGTTTGGAAAACACATAGAGTTGAGTTTTGTCAGGCTTTCCCTCATGTGTTAAGCACTCCAGACTGTGCATACGATGTTAATAGTGCTAAGGAGCAAGTGTGGACACTGGACTGTGATTGTACTGGTACAGTACGCCCTGACCCTGCCTGGACTGCTCCAAAATGCCTGGACAAGCTTCTGGGGACAGCCAGCTCAAGCAATTGCTCCCCAAGTTTGTCAGGGCTGAGACTGGCCCAGGTTAATCTCCTCTTGCCAATTCTATGACAGAAGGTGGTGTGCTCATGCCCTGTGTGACAGCCTGTGGTGTGCGGCTTCAGTTCCATGTGCTCTCCTCTGCAACAAGGTCCTCACACTTGAAAGACACTTGGAAATTAGGGGTGCAGGAGACAAATATATCTTGTATTCACTCTGTTCTCTGTTTTTCTATTTTGCTGCTACAGAAGCAGCTGCTATTAATCACTATTATTTTCACAATTCACAGGGCATTTCTTTCCCCAAGCTGGGGAGGGACTTTTTACAAAGGCAGTTAATGATAGAACAAGGGGAAATGGGTTTAAGCTGGAAGAAGGCAGGTTTAGATTAGATATTAGGAAGAAGTTATTTCCTGTGAGGGTGGTCAGACACTGGAACAGGTTGCCCGAGAAAGTTGTGGATGCCCCCTCTCTGGAAGGTTTCAAGGCCAGGTTGGATGAGGCTTTGAGCAACCTGGTCTAGTGGAAGGTGTCCCTGCTGATGGCAGGGGGGTTGGAACTAGGTGATCTTTAAGGTCCCTTCCAACCCAAACTATTCTATGATTCTAGTTACCTGGGAGAAAAGACAGACACCCACCTCCCTACACCCTCTTTTCAGGTAGTTGTAGAGAGTGAGAAGGTCTCCCCTCAGCCTCCTTTTCTCCAGGCTAAACAACCCCAGTTCACTCAGCTGCTCCTCATAAGGCTTGTTCTCCAGCCTCTTCACTAGCTTCACTGCCCTTCTCCAGACGTGCTCCAGCACCTCAATTTCCTTCTTGTAGTGAGGGGCCCAAAACTGGACACAATATTCAAGGTGTGGCCTCACCAAGGCTGAGTACAGGGAAGGATGACTTCCCTGGTCCTACTAGCCAGTGCTGTTTCTGGTACAAACCAGGATGCTGTTGGCCTTGGCCACCTGTGCATGCTGCTGGCTCATATTCAGCTGCTGGCTATTGACCAACACCCCTGGGTCCTTTTCCACCAGGCAGCTTTCCAGCCACATAGATCACATAGCTGGTGACTGAACAAGACAAAAGCACCCTAATACCCTAGATTCTGTATTTTAATGTTTCAATTCATTAATGAACTTAGTGTCTAACTGACTTTGCTTTAAAATACTACTCTTTTCTTTTTCCTCCTTCCCTTCCCCGCTCTTTTCTTAGCAGTGTTGCTTGTATTGAGTTTGAGGCTTAGAGTTTGATGTAAACATCTTTTCTTGCAGGTTGTGTTTGGGAGCAGTGAGCATGCTGTGAATGTTTTTCTGTTAATTAATACTTAACCTAGCTTTGAACAGGGTGCAGATTTAATGGTTGACCAAGACTGAGCTGTTCCCAGTCAGACTTGAAGTTGTCAAGATCTTTTCTATCTAAAAGTGGTCTGAATTTTTTTAATATTGGTGGAAACACCCTGGTGCTCAACTTCCCTAGCTGTGGAGAGATTGTGAAAATCGGAAGTTCAGGGTTTTTTTTTTCTAAATGTCTAAGGATTTAAGGACTTTATTACAAGCAATTTTTTGTTAAATAGAGATTGGACTTCAGGGAAGGCCAGGTAATAACTTACTTTTCTTTGGTGTTATGAAAAAAAATTTTTGGGAACTCACTTTTCTTCCCTTATACAATATGACCTTGAATTTGAGGTACGCTGGTAATTCTGAATTTGAAAATCTTGCTTTTCACAAATAGGTGGTACTTTTATTTTAGGTAGTGAGTCCTCAACACGATATACGGGTACATTGCAGTCCTCTGACGATAATTACTGGGTAAGACATCCTGCCTGGGAATGTTCCAGGGGCATTCAGAGATCTTAGGCTTTTGAGCAATAACGTGTAGTTGCAAGTTGATCACTTACATGCGTTCTTATTTTAAATTCCATGAGACTTCTTTTCATAGAGGAGGAAAAAAATAAATCATGTGGAGTTCCTAGAACTCGGAATGAAGAAATAGAACTGTGTCAGTGCTTGTAGCACTGCTGAAATGGCAGACTATCCACTATATCTCCCTTCATCTTCCTTCCATGCCAGTGTTTGTGGTTTGTTTCTTAGGTATATGATTCTGAAAGAAGCAGTAGTTTACAAGAGTAACGATGTCTGAAGCTGCTGTATTTTGTATTTCTGAGCTGTAGGTAGTATGGAGGAACAGATCACCTGTCAATGACAACGCTGCCCATGTGATGTGGCTGATGCTACCACAGTGTTGCTGTTCTGCTTCTAGAGGCTCTCCTAGTTGATCTGTTGGGTTTCTCTACAGGGCAGAGCCTCGCTAAATGGACTGATGTGCTTGTTAATGGCCATAGTGTAATTGTCACTTAATTTCACCATGTGTTGCAGAAGTCTATGAGCACCTCTGCTGTGTGAAACACATTGGTGCTCGCTATCTGTGCATGTGCTCAGGGTTATGAAGGCACTAATCTGTACGTTTCACAGACTGAAATTTTTTTGCTCTGTCATTAGAAAAAGACAGATTTCTGTGTTGCATGAGAACTGCTCAGGCTGATTAACATGGAAATGAATGTGCCTTAATCAGCTTGGGGTGAGGAGAAGTTAAAAAAAATTAATTTGATACATTAGTTTCAGTTTAAAAACGTATTATAGCTGTTGCCACCAGCAACCATTATAGTTAAAAATGCAAAATAGTCTCCCATTCATCACTGTGTTTATGCCAACTCATCACTTTCCAAATAATTCTTTTTCCAAACTAGATTTTCCCTGTTTAATCTTTGCCCTATAAAGCAGGTTGGGGGGTGGGCAATCAAGACAGAAACATGCAGGGAGGGGATATCTAAAAGGAAGAAGATGCTGACTTGAAACTTAAACCTGTGTTCACTGATGTGCTGTGTATTATATCACAGTGCTTGATAGAGTGAATCCAGCTTATAAAGGGATTATTTCATAGTCCTTTTCCTCTGGAGATCATTTCAGTGGCAACTGAGTGGCAAATGAGTTGTCAACATACGTGAATGTGAGGGAGAAATTCACTTTGTGATACATATAAAAAAAAAAAAAAAATTCTGTGATAAGAAGGGACTAAATGAATTTGGGTTCTTCCCCTTCAGAACATTCTGTGTGATTCAGTGGCTTTATAAGTACAAAGGGAGCTTTATATTAAGAAGGCATTTCTGTTATACCTAAAGTGATGTAGAAGGAACTATTTTGTTAACCATTAAATTAAAAAGAACTGACACATGTTCTATGAGCATGTATGTAGGGGTGTGTGCATGTGTTTTGACTTGAAGCCATGCTAGGCATCAAAAATACCCTGTTCTGGATAACCTGAAATTTAGAGGTTGTATGTGTTGCTCAGAAAGTCAAGTGTGTGACTATCCTGTCAGTGAGGCTGAAAAACTGAAGAAAGATATTTTTTATTTTGTAGTTGTAACAAGATGAAATGAGACTTCTGGTAAGTGAAATAGGATTTAAAACTCATTTTAAAATTAGAAAATAGACTTGAAACCAGTCTGATAAAATTGGACAAGTGAAGCAGTTTGAAAGATGGTCTACTCAGAGAAAAAAAAAAGTTAAAGTATGGCGAAGTGAGATTTCTGCTGAAATAACAAAGGGTGATGGAGCTGTGGCTATTTTTTATAGAAGCTAGTAGAGGTTGATGAGGCTTCTAGTTGTTTCTTCAGAAGAGATGGGACTGAGAAATTGCTGTAGAAGAGAATTAGCAAGAGCCAGAAGTGTCAAGAAGTGAGAATTGTAAGAGAAGGGAGGGAGGAGGTGGTGTATCTATCAGTTGAGCATTGGGTGCCTGTGCCCAGAGGATGCAGGCATTCCACCTTCCCAGAAACCGAGAGGCAAAGCTTGTGTGCCTGATTAATTGGAAGGTGTTTAGCATTGCAGTATTGTAAGATGGGTTTCATCCTGTGTAATTTTACGTGTCAGTAGTAGGCTTTTTCATGTGAACTAGTTAACCTTCACTCCCCTTTACCTTGATGGAGAGAACGGGCACTTGTAAGGGAGGATGAACTATACCCTTGAAGTACGTGTCTAAAATAAGCTAGATGAATAGCACTCCAGAAGTGCCTGTTTCTCTCCATTGACTATAAAAGGAGTGTGGCATGATTAGTGCAGATAGAGATGTCTCCATTGGAGGCACTTATATTTAGTTGGATGAATTCTTTTGGTGCTTTTTATGAACATTAAACTATCCATCAGTTCACTCAGTGCTGTCTCCAAAGTTTTAAGTACTGCAACAGAGACAGTCCCTGTGAAATCTTGGTTGTCAGCAGGTGAAAGAGATTCAGAGCACTTGGTAAATCAAAAGCATTCGATGTAATGCATTTTTTGAATCGATACGATGTGTGTGTGCTTTTGTTCACTCTTCTTCTGTGTGGGCTACTGCATCATTGTAAGTCTATCCAGGATACCTCAGCACATCATTGCTAATTCAAGACTTGCACTTGTTTGGATGACATATAGTTGAAATCTGCACCCTAATGTGTGCCAGGAGAAATTAATGTGTAATTAAAAACTGCTAAATATGATGTCATGGTAACATTCCTTGCTTTCTGAGCATTACTTTAAGGAATGTGTTAATTTATCTTGCTGCTTTTTCTGGGGACCAACGCATACACTTAAATGTCAGTATTATTGACAGCTCTCAGCACTTTCTGGGCTGTCTCCCATCTCTGCCATTTCTGAAGATGAGGTCACCAAGCATTTTGAAGTACTAGTGTATTTTACGATAGAACAGGGTAAAATCATGTTCACTGCAATAAAGGTAGGTTCTTAAGGGCCTCTTGTGTTGCATTAACAAGGCATTTCAAGGAAGTAGAATATCAAATTAATGTTTCATGTTAAAGACATTAATGTCTTTGTGTTTAATCCCTGTTACAGGATGGAAGCAGAAGGAGGTAATACTTGAAACAGCTTTCTTCCTTGCCTTCCTTTTTTCACAAATGAACATTAAAAATTTAAAAGCGTGGATAAAAATGTCTTAAGAGTATTGTGTATTGAATTGGGGACAGGGGAAGTGTGCAGTCTGCAACAGAAATGCTCTAGTCTCCTTGTTTGGAGGAGGGGACCCACAAACAAAAAAATCCCCACGAAACCCAACACGTGTAGAGGTAACAGGAGATAGTGCTGGGACAGTATCAAGCTGTGCTTTGCTCAGGTGTGGAAGAGCTTGTGGGGCTGCCTTCCCTTCATGGCCTTGTAAGATGGTCTGGATATAAATTGAACTTTTATAAATTATCTAAATCTTTTTCTGCCTATGTCTTACAGATAAAAGGACTCCAGTAAAGTTTACTTATCTTGTTCTTTATTAATCATGTCTTTTTTTATATACAGTTGGTAGTCTCAGTTGCTAGTTCTCTAGCAGAACTGTCTTCACTGGCTTCTTTAGACTTGAGTGCAATAAATAAAACTAACCATTTTCTGAAATACTGCATTTTTATTTTCCCTTTTGGTTTGTCTCTATACTTTGAAGCATCTGCAACGATGCAGCTGTAGTTTAAGGGCCTGTGTGAGAGGTATTATTTACAATTGCCATCACTTGCTCTCATGCATCTGTAACTGTGCAATAAGTACAGATATGCGTAGGGGCAGAATTAAGAAACTTTCTCACTTCCCACTGATAGTATCTTGTGGAGTGTAGCTGACCTATGTGACACAGGACTGGTGGTGCTGATTATGTCCTTCCCATCTCATTTGTGACTGCATCCATCTTGATATATTAGATGGAGTCTGGGAATAAGAGGGATAGTTGCCTTGCCAGATGGCAAAAAGTGCAGTAAAGGAGTTGATTTATTTAAATCAGTTGCAGTACATTAAAAATTGAAGTTTAAGCTTTGTTGTATTGCTTTGCTTGGTTAAAATGTATAGTTTAATGTTTTATTTCTACTTAGTTTCAAGGTTTTACAAATTTTCTTATCAAAATGAGTTTCTAAATAAAATTATATCTATTTTTAAAAGATCACCACTTCACTGGGTTTCTTTTGTGAAATCTTTCACTGAAAGGTGACGGAGCTGATAGGAATTTCTGAATTGCTTTTGTTGTCCCATAAGTATTCCTGATGGAAAAAATTGAACTGGAAGATCCTCCATCTGTGCTTGAATTCTCTCTTAAAGTAAGCCCAAGCAAACCTTCCAGCAAAATGCTGAGTAGAATCATAGAATATCTCAAGTGGGAAGGGAGCAATGAGGATCATAGAGTGCAGCTCCCTGCTCCTCACAGGACTACCTAAGACTCAACTGTAGGACTAGAACTCTTCTGAACAGGAAGAACCTATCAAGTAAGAAACTTGCTTATAAACATGTGTACCCAGGCTAAAGAAGTGAATGCAGGCTGAAGGTTTAAAGCCACTGGGAGCTGGTCTGCAGAAGTCAGTGAGAAGCCACTTGCAGCATCCCCTGTGGAAACCAGATGTGTTACTGCTCCGTGCTGTGTACTTGGCTGTTTTTCATGAGCTTCCTCTAAATAGAAGAGGGACCTTAAAGTATTTACTGATAGTAACAATATAGTACCGCATTATCTGAAAACTACTTAACCCCTGCCTCCTTCCACAGTTTCCTTACAGATTTAAGTGACCTGAGGATAATTAGGCCCATCTCTTTCTGAAGGCCTTCTCTCACAGTTTCTTCCCAAGGTGTAGTGCTTTGTGCCCTCTCTTGCTTCCCCCTGTCCATTACAGAGGAAGCAATATGATATCAAGGCACCAGTCGTCTCATTCAGTACGGAAACTACTTTTTGTATTAATCTGTTAAAGACGGTGGTAAAGACTAAGCACGTTTGAGACTGAAGAGAACCTTCTATTTTTCCATGTCAGCTTTTACCCTCCCAATAGCAAGGCTACAGGAAAGAAGTCCCAGAGGTGGGCAAGCAGTGGGTCTGCTCTGTGACTGACACTTGACTTTATGCATCCTTTCCATCATCCATGAACACTTTATATTGCACAGCCAAGTGTTCAATGCTAAGCACTTTATAAAGGTGCAGTCCTGACCCCAGGCTCTCTGTAGCCTGAGTAGGATAAATCCAGTTTCTCAGGGAAGCATTTTGAGCAGGAATCTGAAGACTTGATCCTGTAGCTATAATGGTGGTGTTTGAAACCTGAATTTTTCTTCCCCAGAGGTATGCATAAAAGAGAGAATAAGTCTAGACTAAGTTGATTGTATCTGCAGTCAAATATACTTTTGAGGAGAGACAATAAAAATAACTTATTTGTAAACAAACATTTCTAGTGAATTCTTGAGTTGCACTCGGAGAACCTTTGTAAGGAGCATTGCTGTCTGATCTGTGAATGAATACATGAGTAAGCAGAAGATTATCATGCAACTGATGCTTTGCTAACATCTTAATTCTTATTTGGATGTACATCCTGTTATTGCTGCAATGAGCTCTGCATTGAAACCCAGGGAAGTTCCACCAAATTATAGTTACCAGTAGCTGCCTGTCACTGCAAATTTTTTCTCCAAAGTAGTTAGTTCTTACTAGCACTTTTTACTCTCAACTTATTCGTTTGTCCAGGAATCTTTGTGAACTTGGCTATTCCTCCTCCCCTTCCAAGATATCGCCTGGGGGAAGCTGCAGGTCAGTAGTGTCCTGCACTATAATCTTCCAGTTGTTCATGTAGACAGCCTATCAAGCGTGCAGAAATGGACTGCAGCTCCGATCTGGCTAAGGGGATTAATGCTGTCTTAATGCAGTGTGTTGGTACCAGATAGATTACAAGGAGCAGAAAAGGTTTGGAGACTGAGAGTGTGAGGTGGGAGGGGTGTAAAACCCCTCCAGAAATCAATAGCCATCTCGATTTGCAGCTTTTGTAGTTAATATACTGTGTGCAGCAAAAAGTGTTCTCTGTAATTTGGGCATGTACTTGATGGGCAATGTCAAAGAGGATGCTTGCTATAAAGCTTCTGTTCAGAATAAATGCCTATAATCAAATAATACTTTACACTGAAATACTGTCTTAGATTTCATCTTCTCAAACCAAGTGCACGAATATTTTTGATGTTCAAAGCATATATTTAGCGTTTCCTGTAGCTTATTCAGTCTTATTAGGCATATAAAGATGTTAGTCTTCAACTGGGTGTTATAAAACTGTGGGTATAATTAACTTCATTTGGTCAAGACAGTAAAAGCATACTCTGTATGTTATATAGTACTTGATAAATGTTTTTATATTGGGGCATTCCATTGATTTGACAATGGGTCATTAATGTCAAAGTTGACTTAAAATCTGAAGCCACATGTACACTGCTATTCTCGGAAGTGAATACAGGCCATATTAGTTTGCCTGACATGTTGCAGCTAAACTGCACTAGAACAAGCTCTAGCATCTCTACCACATTCTGGTCATGCCTGAAGTGTCTGTATAGAAGCTGCTAGCTTAAACCACAGAAGCAGAGTTGCTGTTCACAGTCGGTCTTTTCTCATTCCCCTGTTACTTTAGGCATACTTACAATCCAGAAACTTTTTGGCTATTTCTATTGCCATGCAACTGAAAACTAAATGAATCCAAACTGGACTTCTGAAAGATGTGTCTGTCTGAGAAGGATGTTAGCAGATACGCACAGTGCTCAGCTGCAATGAAATAATTGCATAGCGAGACTGCCAAGAGTATATGGTCCTGTGCGCTATATGGTGATGCCCCTGGGGCTGATAATGGGGGTCTGTGCACTTCTCAATCCTGTTCCTCCAGAACTGGCTCTGAGTCCCCTTGGAGCTCCCATTTTATGACTTGAAGTCCTTGTTGACCGCTTGCTCCGTGCTTTTAGTATTTTATCATGTGATGATTGGTGAGTACGGGAGTGTGTGTGTGTGCACACGTGTCTGTGAGAGATGTTTAAGTTTGATGCAGATTATATTCAAAGCTGCTTTATAGATATAAACTGATGCCTGTCATGCACCATAGGTTGGTTAGTGTTTTAGGGCTTTGTGTTGGTAATTTAACTGGGCTGCTACAGTGCCAAGTGGTATTTTCATTGCTAGGTAGTTGATAATAAAGCTACCCAATGGTATTAAGAAATTTTTATGGCCTTTTTTTTCAGTCAGTTTTTTCCTGTTTTCAGCTTTTAGGAACAGGACAGCTGCTAAACTTTTCAGGTGGCTTAGTTCGTGTGTGAATTTTGAGCCCAGCAAATATTTCTTAGGAGCTCTTTCTCTCTCAGTTACTCATTGAGTTATTTTAAGAGGTGGTCAGCACTAAACCAAATCAAGGCCATAAAGCAAAATGCTGAACAAGATAACTCTGCTTTTTTTGATCAGCAGTAATCCAGCCAGGTGTATTAAAAGGCTGTGTAAGTTGCTCCCACAGGATGTAGACTGGAAAAAATGCCATGTGAAAAAACTCTCCCTCATTCTTCCCTTATTTTAATAGTAAAGCTTTTAGATATCAGTTACATTCTTTTTGTTGAGTGTTATGTGGCTGACTGGAGATGTGGAAAAGTTTTGTCTAAAGCTTTTATTTAAGGGAATATAAAATAATTTGGAACTTTAACTAAAATTGATGGGGAAAGGAATTAGGGTTGTTTGTACAGATGGGGTTAGAATGGAAATATTTAATCTACATATAGGTATTTCCAGAATACCTCATATGATTTGGTAACCTGATCCACGTTTTCTATGAAAAAAAGGGCATTTGGGGTGTCTTATCCAATTTAGTAACCTAGTTGTGAGTATTTTTCCATTTTTCCTTGGTTTAGACTAGTTTAACTCTATTGAATTCCATGAATTTTTATCAAACTGGAACTGGTGTACAATGAGAGAAGGATCAGGTTAAAGTAACAACCAATAAAACTGATAAGAACATTCAGATGTTACGGAGTCAGCCTTTTGTTTTTGAATTGGAATTGAGTAACATCATCACTGAAGTCAGAGTTGCACCAGCATGCATGGTGAGATCAGAGACAGGCCTTACTCTTTCTGATCCAAACTGTGTAGTCTGAGGTTGGAAAATGGCCTGGCAAGTGGGGGAGTGAGCTGGAGGAGGGAATAAGGTAAGTCTGCAGTACCTTTTGCCAAACCACTGAGAATGTCTCTGATTTATTCTCTGAATGTATTAGTGTTCTTCCACCTCCTGGATGGAGATGCACTGTTGACAGCAGATAGGGAAGCCTGCACTGTTAATCTGTAAGCCGTGGTAGCTGAAGAGGAAACTCCTTTCTCCAGTGTTCCCAGTATAACACCACTGGTGTATGCCAGAGTGTATGAGGTTAGGGATGGAGGAGGAAAATAAAGCTTTAAAGCTTTTCGTATCTGTTTGGTCTCTTTTGCATAAAATATGAGCTAGTAATGATAAATGTGAAATTATTTTAAAGCTACTTTTTTCTTCTGAAATAGTTTGGCACAGGTTCTGAAGCTTAGTTGTTGAATAAAGAAACTTCCCAGCAACTGCCCTTTGATTACTTCTAAATGTGGATTACAGCTGTCCTCTTGGGAAAGGCGCATAGCTCAGCATGTGAGAAACTGACACCTTTTTCTCTCCTTTTCCAGAGTATCTCCTCTACAGAAGTCTGAAATAGTAGACATGGTCAAGAAACACGTCAATGCCATAACACTTGCCATTGGGGATGGTGCCAACGACGTAGGAATGATCCAGACAGCTCACGTTGGAGTGGGGATCAGTGGCAACGAGGGCATGCAGGCAACCAATTGCTCAGATTATGCTATCGCACAGGTCAGAGGCAAAAAAGAGCAACTGCCATGTCCTGTTGTCAAAGATGTGTTGTGTGGCCTTGTAGTGCTTGATGGCTTCTCCTAGCCTTCAAGCCAAGAGTGTCTCTCCTCATCTCCTCTTCAAAGCAGCTGTCTAAACCAGATATATTAGATGTATTTTAGGGATTCATTATTATGATTTTGTATTCTTCAGCCCTATCCTCCCTCAAAGTTTCAGTTCCCTTCTGACAGCTGTGCAATGTCTTGGCTCTCTGGTACTCGGGGAGAAGCACTTTCTGTGATGCTTACATTAACATACTTTTAAGTGTAATTTCTTTCTCTTGATGTAAGATCTTTTCTCTTACTATGAGTAGGCATTATAACTAGATGTGTAAGAGTTTGGCTGTTTGGAAATTCTTATTTTGAGGTGTCTTTTTTTTTCTTTTTTTTAATTTCTCCCACTCCCACAATATATCCAAGAATTGGTCACAGTTCTAGAGAGCTGGCCGGTGTTTTCATTGTAGGTATGTTATTTTGAATGTTACTTGGGTGAGTGCTTCCAAACTATCCCATCAAATTAAGCACTGATTACTTCAGCTGAAGAGGACAGTAAAAAGCCTCTTTTGTTTTACTGAGGAAATCAAGATGTAGAACAAAGACGTAAAAAGAAGCATAGAAAGGAAGGAGATGCTTCAGTTGCTGGACGTCCTCAGAATGCTGTTTACAGCTGAGGTGCTCTGTGTATGTGTTTGAGACTGCATGGTAAGAACAGATGGAGCTGACAGGAAGCAGAGACAATCCACTGTCTCCTCAGTGATCTGTGAGCATCAGCTGACATTCCCTTCTGCCAGGGTGTTGGCAGATTTGCTCTGTCAAGTGATGTGAAATATTAGGATCTTTCGATAGTTTCATTAGAAGCTGAGGTTTTGAAAAGTCATGGATTATGCTGCTGTTTGCACACATAACTGTTTATTGTGTTAACCCTGCTGTGAAGCAAAGTGGCAGTCTTGTATTGCTGCTCTGTTTTGCTGTCTGATGAAGTACCCTGGGTTTCAGGTTTGAAAAACTGAGACCTTTCACCAAAATTATCTTGAAAATTTTAGGCTTTTGTCAAGGGTTTATTCTGTCATAAACAGTAGCATATTCCAAATATGTGGTATTATAGGAACTGCCATAATCGTAAAGTCTGTGGTATCTTGTAACAACTTTCTCATGTATTGCTTCTGCTGTGTAACTTAATTGAATGCTCTTTACTTAGACTTCCTCAGATAATTTATTACTGCCATTTTAATAAGTAAGCATAAGCAATGAGAGTTTTGTTCATAGAGGGCCCTACAGACTTAATTCCTTTTGCCTTAGATGCAGTAATGTCGAATCTGAAGAAGCAATTCCATGTTCATGTGTTGCTTCTGCATTAACAGAAACCTGTCTTCAGATTTAGTGTTAGAATGTGGAAGTAAGTTGCTCTTGGTTTAAATTCCAGTCAGGGAGTTATTGACAATCACAAAGAATCTTCTTAGTTCAATATGAAATAAAAGCTGGTCACACAGAGTTTTAACTCTAAAAAATTAGTAAAACAGCATGGAACTGTATTTTTTGTGGTTGTGTAGAAGAGCTTTGTGCTAATTAGAAAACATCTAAAGGAATCCCTCTTGTAAAAGAGACTAATAGTGTATGGTAATGTGTGTTTCAGAAAAAGTGTTCAGAAGAAAAATTTGATCTCCATGGGGTATATTTCTTTCAGCAAAGACGTATAACTCCCACTAAAACATTACTGTATGTGCATGCCTTGAAGGCAGAGTATGTTCTTATTGCGTAATTTAAGACGACCACTATAACATAGCATCTCATGTTCAAATAGTATTTCAAATGAAGTGGTGCCAGAAGTAGGCACTTATGGAGGAGAAAGCCTCTGTATAGGCTTGTTCAGGATTCCAGGGGGACTCAAAGCATAAACCAAACAAAAATAAAAAGGCAACTTGTGTCTTCAAATAGCTTCCACAGGTGCAAGGAGCATCTGTTTGAATTGTCCTTTTCCCTTGTAATAATATTGCACCAGTGATCCATATCTAGAGAATTCCCAAATCAAATGAGCCGTTTAGAAAATTTGACCTGCATTTTGATTGCATTTTCACTGTCTTAAACCTCCCCCAACATAGCATCACCCCATCCTTTGTTCAAGATGGGGAGTATCTTTCTAGAAGATGACCTCTGCATAAGAAAAGTTATGCTGGGGCTGATACAGAGATGGTTCTCAAAACTTACAGAAACAGTTTCGCAGGTAGGCTGGCTGGCTGGTTGTTCCCTTCTAATTTAAAACTCCATAAATACAGTAATGTTCAAACAAAGGGCAGTGTTTTAGTAGAGCCCTCTCCCTACAGTCACTCAGTATGTAAGTAGCTGTGCATTTTCATAATTTCAGTGACCAGCATCAAAACAAATTTAATTCCTTGCCATGTCTTCTTGGGACTCTTCATCAGTGTGAACAGGCTCAGAACTGCGTTATTTAGGTTACTAATATCTTCCTTCCTGTGCTATGCAATGCACTCATTTTCATGAGAGTACAGACAAGAGAGCAATTAATTATAGGATTTTTCCTTGCCTTGAGGTCCAGAGAAGATATCTGTGATGTTCACTTCTTAGATTCAGCAGAGAGAGAAGTTTTTAAGGTGTTTCTAACTATTCTTTACAAGAGGTATTTGGTGTGACTTGTCTAGTAGGCCAACTACTCCCTTGTGAGTGTCCCACTTTCAGCCCTGACTCAAGCTGGGCAGAGGCTGAACTGTGAAGTTCGGTTCACTTTTATTTTCTCTCCTTTCTTGCTGACATATCCTAACAAGTCTGAGTTGCTGATGCATGGGAGAGAGGCTGTTCTTACAGGATTTGTGGTTCAGTGATTTCACTGCTGGAAATCATGGGAGCAGAACTATCTCATGACAGTCCTAATTCATTATTGTAGCTTTCGATTTCAAATAAGTTTTGGTTAAAACGAATTATCTAGAATCTAGATTTAGGAAATCAAGCTCTTTCTATTAAGTCACTTTGTTGAAAAAGAAACAAAGCAAATAACGGTCTTACCTTAGTGTCCAAGAACCCTTCAGGTACACACAGCACATACTGAACAGTAAATCTAGTCACCAGTTTGAGCTGTCTGTAACTGGACAAAAGAGGAATGCTTCAGGCATTGTAAGGTTCACTGACAAAGCCAATACTAGAAAATTATGCATTTCTTAGGCTGCACTTTGAGATTGCTTTGCGTCCATTTTCAAAACTACTGAAATGAGAACCCAAATTTGAGCTGTGGTTCAAACTAGCATTAAAAGGTACTCATTTTTATAAGATTCACTTACTTGCCCTTTTTGGCAAATGCTCCTTCTTTCTTTATATGGTATTTTAGGTGCTTTGTATAACACATGATTGCATAAGTTTTGTGGGCTGAAAATGTTAATGTTAGTATTCAGACTCCTGTGCATCTATTTTTTGACTTGTGTTTCCCCCCTTGTGCATTTTATTTCAGCTCAAGACAGTTGTAATTACCAGACTGATCATTTAACACAGAGAAAGGAGGTTCTGAACCTTGTAAGCCCCCAAACACAGGAATCTTCTGTGACCATAAAATTAAGAGATCACATTTATATTCAATCTACAAGGCTATATTATGTTAACCTTGCTTGATTTTGCTATCAGGATACTAATACTAATTGAAAACTTACTGCTTTTTAAAGCCAGTGAAGACCACTTACAAAAATCAGAGGTTTTGCTACAAAAAACCCTTTTCCTGTAAATCTTTTAAGTGGTATAAGTTTTGTTTTGGTGGGGTTTTTTTGGTGTTGGGTTGTTTTTTTTTTTATGTACTGCTAAGCTATTTAAATATTGTGCTTGAAGAACAGCTTTTATAGCTGATCTGAGGTTTTTTTTCCGGAGGGCAAGGGGTTACTTTAACTTTAAAATGTTTTTTAAACATTTCTTCTTATGTGTAAAATCTTGTTTTCTCTTTCAGTTTTCGTACTTGGAGAAGCTGCTGTTGGTCCATGGAGCTTGGAGTTACAATCGAGTTACCAAGTGCATACTATATTGCTTCTACAAGAATGTGGTTTTATATATTATTGAGGTAAAAGTAACTAAATGGATGAGTCTTACTGGTGCTTACTCTTCAAATGATTTCTCAGAAAAAGGAAACTCACCCAAATGGATTGAGCTGAAAGGACTGACATTTCTTCCGTGTTTAACAACTTAAAATTCTGTTTCCTTTCTTAGGTTATGTTAGTTCATTTGAATCTTTGAGTGTTTGCAAAAGGAAAACTGAAGGTTTCAGCACAGTGAAGCCTTGGATATGAGATGTGAGGGACAAAGTTCATTCCTTCTGTGCGAATGTTCTTACTGAAAGCTTCTTTGTATTCACAGATACATTTCAATTAGAGCTTATATTTATAAAACTTGAATTTGATGCTAAAATTAAATCAAAAGTTCATTTAATAAAATCAGAAAGAACTCTATAGACAAATGATAAATTAGGCAAAAACTTTAGCTATTGCTTCCAAATTATATCTTAGCTGGAATTTAAATAGTTAGGGTTTTTTTTTTTGAAAGAGAAGACATAATTTTGCCCTAGTGAAATCATAAAATTAATCAGGTTACTTGATTTAATAATAAATAATACTAATATTTAAAATGTAACTATGTTTTGAAAAATAAATTGCCTGAAGATGTCAAGTAGAGAAGCTGGATTTTAAAGAGGACCGCATACTGTTATGGACATTAATACATTGCATTTCAGCCTGCTTAGATAGAAGTGTAGCTCTCATGCTTCAAGACATAGTCTTGAATTTGAGAAGGATCAGGAAGGGATGTTTATCATGTGCTGTTGCCTAGTTAGAAGCACACAAAGAACTTTAACTCAATGGGTTGGTCACTTGGTACAGTGATTTTCACGTTGTTTATCAGTTTTATTTATATATGTGTATGCATTAGGTTTTCTGTTTCTTTCTGTGATTAAGTAGACATGAATTAAGTTAACAGATAATAAAATTAGAACACTTATAATTAGGCAGCTAGCTATATCGATTGCAGGAGATAGTGGGTGAATAATGTTTTGCTATTCAGTGAATCATATCATGGTCAGTGTGTGTATACCTGACTCCCTCAGGGTCTGATCATCTTTTATGCATGATGCTAGTCTCTTAAAGAACACACATTCTCCACTATCTTGCTCTGTTTTTCCTGTGCTAACTGTTTTTGAATTAGCTGTTGGCTGTTACAATTTCAACATGGGTTTGTCTGTTGACTGTAAGAGAGTTATGTTATGCTAGCAAAATAATGGTAGTGTTTTGCTGTACTGGGTGAGAGCAGGGTGGTTGAGTGATACACAGTATGCCAGATTTGTGAAAGAATATGAGGAGTTGTTGTCTTCTAAATTTTAAGCATCCAAATCTTGACTGTGTTCCAGCTCTCTGCCAAATATAAATCCATGTTCCTGAGTTTTCACAGGTGTGTTCTTGTCCTAGTGTAGAAGCCACTTTCACACCTCTGGGAAAAGTTAAGCACACTTGGATAAATTAAGATTTGGTTCATAATTTACTTTCTGAAATAGTTTAGTTTAACTTAGGCTGATCATAACATATTCTTAGTAAGGGTTTTTAAATGTTGGAGATGGCAACAATACTCATTATTGTGCAAAAGCAATACAGATAATTTTAAAAAGAACTTCTCTAGTGGGTTTCTTACTGAGCATGGGAATTGCTAGTGTTTTCCCTGAATTGTTCAGAAAATGCTGAACAGCTTCATGATTGTCTTTTAAGATTCTTTTCTCCATTTGAAAATTAATTTTGAAAGTCCTGCTTCTCACCGTTGTAGCAGTGTGTGTCTTTGCTTCATTTACTGCAGTCTGACAAATTAAGTTCTGCATCAAATGTTGTATGGCTAAGTTATGCCTTCCCGTGTGAGCAGCTGTGAAAAGGGTTGAAGACAGGTGAAGGCCTCTGGGACCTCCAGCCTAAGGTAGCTGAATCATCTTACCATAGGGAGGAATTTTATTAGCCAGAGATGTGACTATTGATACATAAAATGCAAGCCTGCTCTGAGAATATGATATCAGATGTTCTCTTCACTGTATTAGTCTATGCCCACTTCTTTCTGTATACTGTACTGAGGCAAATGAACTTTTGCGTCTCCTGATGTCCATGACTAAGAGTGGGAGTCAGATCCCCATCTAGCACCTGAGCACTTAAAAGTGTGTGATGAGCTTCAGCCCCATGCCTTGGTTACCCCTCTGTGCTCATGCTGCATAGAAGTTGGGAGCAAGTTTAAGGCTTAAGGGAGGTGAGGTGACAAAGGGAATCTTGTATACCTGCAGCAATGGGAAGAACTCAGTTTGGTTTTAGTTCCCCGGTGAGTTTGCTTTACTAGTGGCCTTAAGGAACTTCCCCTCCAAAACTGTATAAAACTAGCCAAATTGCCTAGAAACCAGATAGACATCAATTTTGATATCCTAGGGATGCAGGGGAGAGAGAGAGAGGAACAGGTCTCTAATTCCCTTCTTAGCTTTGCACAAAGAAAGCTGAGTTGTTTTGTGTTTCTGCTGTGAGGCTTGGGAGCACCAGTTTGTGGTATGGAGTGATGCTCATGAAAGAAGTTTCATGAGGGAATAAATCCTTCAACTTGCGAGAATGGTAGTTGAACTCCTTTACTGTTGCTTGTGCATATGGTATGTTCCTGATTGTTTCCCAATGCTCTGAACAAGTTTAATATTTACTTGTACTTCCTGCTTGGATGTGTGGTGTATGGGGAATATTCTTTTAGCATTGTAATGAAACAGGGATTTGAACTTGAACTACTTTCTAAGTTAATCTTCTAAAGGATTGTACTGAGTAAATATTTATGGAGTTGAATCAAAAAGCACATCGGTCAATATGACTGTCAGTTATACCTTTGTTACTGTATCTGTTTTATTTCAGTGAAGTTTTAACACCTGAGGAATAACTGTAGTAAGCCTTATGTAAATGAATTTTGCAGCAGTGAAGCACTGGGGCTCATCAGAACTTTTACTCCCTGATACTTTCCAAATATCAGAGAGAAATAAGAGACTGTACTCAGGCTTAGCACATAGAACATCCAGACACAACTTGCAGAGGCATACATTAATTAAGTTAATTGAATAATGGTAAATGCTGGGGGAGAATGTGTTGCTGTGTCCTTTCCTAGCATCCCGACACTGGTGTATTAAAATCCTTAATACACTTAGAAGTTCATCTTGATACTGGTCACTCTTATACCAGCAGGATCCAAACTGTGGCATCTCTGAAACATTAAATTTCATCAGTTTTCACAGAATTTGAGATTTGGTGGGAAGTTTACTCACATGACTGGCATCATGGGCTTTAGTCCTAAGAGATTCTGTTGGGTGCTTACCTTGGGATTGGGATTCTGCTGGTACTTACCTTCCTACAGTGGCCGATTCTTTGTGGAGAGGCAGGGGCCCCAGGACCTGTGTTTTCAGCAGCTTTGACAACAACTAAAATTTACACTGATATTGGGACAATTTCAGGCATCTAGAGAGCTAATATAGCAGTCATCAGGCCTTTTGGTCTAGTGATTGCACAGGAAATTGAGATAAGAGTGTATTTTCCCTCTCTCTTAATTAGGCTTTCCTAATTTCTTTTAAGAGGTGAATTTTAAGTCATCAAAGTGAAGTCTGAGAAAAACTCATCAAAAGCTCAGTGAAGTCTGAGAAGATTTTGTTTTGGCTTAACAGCTGGCAACTTGATGTTGCTTTCCTTTGTCCGACCTGATCTCTTTCCTTTTGCATTTCTTCATTTTTGTCCTCCTGCCTTTCTCTTAACTTCCCTGCTTGATTTTTGAAAATACAAAACTCATTGAAATATAAATGAAGAGCAGAAAGAGAAGCAGGTCCTGGAAATTCAAGTCCTTTCTGTATGATTCTTAGCCTGATTTTTGAGCCCTTGCATATCACTACTGCAAAGGTGCTTCAGGGTATGAAGCTAGGGTTCCCTGATTTATGGCTTTGCTTACTGATAGGAGGGGTATAGAATTATTGAATATATTGGGTTGGAAGGGACCTTCAAAGGTCATCTAGTCCAACCCCCCTGCAATGAGCAGGGACATCTTTACTAGAGCAGGTTGCTCAGAGCCCCATCCAGACTGACTGTGATCAAGAATCAAGCCTTTCTATCCATAGAGCTGGTTAATAGACAAATTGCTGCCACTTCTCCACTCTGACTAGCCCTGCTGGGTCTGTCCTAACAATGGCAATGGAGTCTACATAGAAAGCTACCAAGAAGGCTACAGGGAAGAAATGCAAATATAAAAGGCCTCTGTTTGGTGTAAATTCCTATATTTCCCATGTCTGGCTGCAGTAGCAAGTGTGCATTAAAGCCATTATTGAGGACAGTCAGTCATTCAGCATCATCCTGAAGAAGGTTGGTGACAGGATTTTGGCTTTTAAAGATTTGACAAATACCTGGGCATCATTACAAAACACAGTCTCGTTCAATTATTTATGTAGCTGGCTTTAAACTGAGTAGTAAAACAAAAGATCTGTTTCACATCTGTTGAGCAGATATATTTCACTGGAAATGATATAAAGTTGTCCTGATGACATCAGAGCTTTGAAATATAGCTGATTTCAAATGTAAAGGAATACAGGAGTGTTGCTCTCATGTCACGCTTGGAGAAGTAGAAACACAACAAGATCAAAGGCAATATCAGAAATATCGGGTAAGAGTTCAAGGCATTTGGGAATGGTTCTGTGGAAACAGTAGCATGGAAGATAGTTTTCAGACCAACACAGTGTGCAGGAAAAATGTGCTCAATACTTCACTGGAGCATGTGGTTATCTGAAACGTACTTAATATGAAATGCTCTTGTATTATATATTGCAGAATGTATAGGGTGGAGAAGAATACAGATGATCTCTTGGCCAAGGTCTGGCAGTACAGGGCCATGACAGAGAAATGAATGGCAGGTGGGAAGGAAGAGTAGTATAGTGTACTTACCTTGATGCTGCATTATTTTATCTTCTGCCTTAAGAATCCAAATTTGTAAGCCCAGATTGCCAAACTGTTTCTTTGTGAAGGCCGAGAAGTCTTATATGTGAGCAGTGTTAAGCAAACAAGGTAAATGTACTAAAGAACAAAACGCCAGGATCATAGTTTCTCTTTTAGAGCTGAATTTTCAACTCTTAAAAGCTTTGAGTAAACACAATGCCTAGACAAACATACTTTTGAATAAGTGGTGATTCTGTGAGTCCAGCAAGGTCTGGCAATGAGAGCTGTGAAGTGCTTCACACACTCTTTGTGCTCACCACTTCAGACTAGCTGATAGCACAAGCTGTGCAAGCACACATGAAATGCTGCATGAGACCTTTCATTTGTTTTTCCTGTTTTCAGGCTTTCCTGTCAAACACAACAGGTATTTTTAAAAATATGGAAAGCAGACATGGGAATTTTAGCCCTTTTATCCAAATGACATGCAGAATTGAGTGTATCTAATATGATACTAAAAAATACACAGTGCCAGTGCTTCTGTGTGCTTATCTGATTTATGTAACCTAACATTTACCTACATCCCTGTGCTTTCTTTGTCCAATTGACTTTGCAACTCTGAGAGCACAGACAGGTGATGGAAAACCTTAAGCATGGGGATTTTTGCAGTGAGTTGAGAACTGATGTGCAGTAACTGTTGTCATGAAAAGCAACTTTTCTAAAATATAAGAGCAGTATTTTACCCTAGTGTTAAATTAAGCATAAGAACATCTGGTTGTAAAATTCTTGAACATAGATAAGTTTACTGTCTTGTCATGCTTATGTATTCAAATTATCCAGTTGCCTGTTCAAATACTTCATATGCCACTAGCCATTTAATAGTCATTATAGGCTTGTAACAGTGCTGTATCATGATGAAGCAAAGTAGGAATGTATGTGTGATTTCAGTTTTATATAATTTGGAAATCTGGCTTTTGAGTTCTTACAAATGCGTGCATATCCTGATTAAGTAACTTATTCTCTGTGGATAGGTGCTTTCAGATAGGCAAATGTAGGATGCAGTGTCCTTAAGATTCATAATAGGTGTAAATTTAGGTACCTGAGCAAAACCTATGTAGTGTCCATGTAGATGGATCTTTTATGGATGCTCTGGAGTCATTGAGAGCAGTATGGGACTGGCAGGTTTGCCACAGGACCTGCCAAAGACCTTCACCTGTCTGAAGCAGTGGCAGCGTTATTAGTATGAAGAGATCTGTGTTGAGGTAACTGAATCCTATCCAGCAAGTGAAGGAATATTTTTCTTTTGTATTTGCTCTTGTTGTTCATTTGTTTTTGGAACATGTTAAAAAAAAAAAAAAAATCCAACCCCCCCAGCTTAGGTAATGTCTAATAGTTCAAAAAGTGCAGAATATTTTGGAATATTTATGGAAGTTATAGGACAGAGCTTGCAAACCTGTAAAGCACAATAATGGACACAGCATGAGGAGCAAGACATGAGACTCGATGCTGTCTGGATAATTTTTGGAAAAGCAGGTCTTATGTGTGCTTATTTTTCTCTTGCACTGTTTCTTATCAGTCTTGTACACAGGTTTAACATGCAGAAGTAGAAGACCTAGGGCAGCACAGAATTCTATACTCTTCCCGCCCACCAGAAAAACTAATCGTAGGCTCCAATTCAAGAAAACATTCTTTAGTAGCAATAGTTACAGAAAACAGATCCTGTAAATAGCCTGCCAGACTTCTTGGAATATCATCAAATACAGTTGGCCAACCTAATTCAGAATTGTCCAGATAGTGCTTTGCTTTTTGTTCTTAAAATATATATTCTAATTCTTTCTAGTATGATTTACAGTGCCTAGTTTATATTGCTACTACTGACAATTTATTCTGTACTTCAGCACCCCCCACCTCCCGTTCTCTGAAGAAATTTAGAATTGCATATAGGCTGGTCTCACCAACTTTAATCCATGATTGACTTCTTGGGGTTTTTTTTCGGATTCCTAATTGAGTATGTTAATCCCAAGAGTTTTCAAGGAATCAGTCACAAAGGTAAATCCATGCTAATTTTCCTTTCTTTTGTAGTGCCTGGCACTGCACAGTGAGTGTTAGAGAACAGTCCATCTTCCCTGAAACCCAAACTGACTCAACTATTAAATGGCTGGTTTTGAATTTTTTCCAACGATTTTCAAAAGTGATGGAATGAATATCAGCATTGTTCTGACTTTTTTATGAACAATGCCTTGATTACACCATATATCCAAATATTACAAATATTCCAAAATTATAAAGTAGATTCCTCAACATGGTCTCAAAATCTCAATAGACTACTTCAGGAAGAGATCTGCTGTGATATTTTATGTTAATTTCATATTTGGATGGCTTATAACAAAGCAATAATGATACTGCTCTCTAAATTTGAGGCCATTAAATGTGAAGCATTAGCCATCTCCTGAGCAGTGTGTTCATCAAAATCAAGAGTTCTGTCATCAGTAAATGTTTTTTTCAGTTTAACTATGTCACCAGTAGAAATGCAAGCTGATGTTTTAGAAGGGAGATAACCTAATATGTGGAAGCTTTTAAGAGGGAAGCTAACTTGTATTCTGAAAGTCAGGAAAACCTGAACCTAGGGGTTTTTTTCCATCAAACAAAACCAGCTTTGAAATTCGAGTTCATCGTTCTTGATTTCAACCCAAGCAAAAAGTTTTCATATAAAATATAACTATTCTTGCGGCTTTGAATTTTGACTTGAAAAACGTTGACTGCTCTGATTCAGTAATATTGGATAACTTGTTTTTTTAATAAAAATAAAGGGGAATGGATCCTACTTTCCCATCCACCTCAGCCAGTTCAGTGCATATGGCATTACTTGTGGGTGTAGAGAAGGCCAAATATCAAATTTGTACCAATGTTTAAAAAATGCACATAAACCTTATCAGAGAATAACTTATGCTTCACACGTTCGTGCTGAATTTAACCGTGCATGCTCTACTGCACTGAAGGGGGTAGTCTTGAGAGCATTTCTATAGCAATTTACTTACTTCTGAAGAAGGGTATTACTAATGCTTACAAACAATGCCTCATTTTGCCAAAGAGGACTTGGTGGTAGACCCTGGCCTCAGTGACCGACTGGCACACTGGAACAGTGAGTTTAACTCTCTGGTTTAGAAGCTTTGAGGCACTTGTGTTAAAATGGCTTTATAAGTGTGCATGTTCTGTAACTTAATGCAGCTTGGAAGACTAGGGGGAGAGAAAAGCAGAATTACTTTTACTCCTTTAGCTGCTTCTGCTACAGTTAAAACTTGGATGTTACTCTGATATTTAAAAATACTACTCGGCCTGGGTGTGAGGTGGCATTTGCAGTTTATTTTGCACAGCTCTTTGTAAAGCATTTCTATGTAGTGCCAGAGAGTTTGGAAGTGTGGAAGACAAGGTGTAGTATCTATTAATGAGTGATGCTTTTGTGTAATTTCACAAAATCCTTTAACTTTTTATTTAAGCCTAAAGTACTCTGAAATTTAACTTGGAGCCCACTTTTGGAAATGTGGTGGCCTGCCTGTGAGCAGACCCACTGCAGTCACTGAATGGTTATTTAAGACATCTTCTACTTTCCTGGAGGTTCTTCAGAATAAAATGAGTTTTATTTGTTCCAAGCCATGGGCTAGGATATTGTTTGTTATGTGCTCATTCACAAAAGTGTGCTGGTCTGTATGGGCTGCATTTCACTTGCCTGAGCTGAGTAGAAGTCTGCCTG
The DNA here is from genome assembly GCF_000700745.2 of Antrostomus carolinensis. NCBI lineage: Eukaryota > Metazoa > Chordata > Aves > Caprimulgiformes > Caprimulgidae > Antrostomus > Antrostomus carolinensis. Next base: position 27,476 of record NW_010307209.1, read on the forward strand.
GCTGCCAGCTGCTTGCCCAGCAGTAAGGTCAGGCTATATGGCTTGGTATTTCTTGAGCGTGGGTAACTTGATGATAACACCGAAACATTTTGTTTTGGTGTTCAGTTTTATCATCTTGAAGCATTTTACTAGTACTTTGTCTTTTTGTTCCTGGGAAGTCGATCAAAAAAGTATACTTTACCTGAGCTCCTGTCTGACGGCGCTCTTGCTGTCAACTTCTCCTTTCTAGTTGTTGATATGGACATTCCTCTGGCTTATATGGAGGCACGGTAGAATATATAAGTTTCTAACTGCCACATTTTCTGGTGCATCCCATAGTACAGATGCATCCAGTTGATGAGTTCACAGCTATTACTGTCTTAATACTGCTTCACAGATAACTACAAAAACCTTTTGAACTCTAGCTCAAAAATGTGGTGTCACCAGGTTTTTGAATATAAATTTTCTTTCTTTCCAGTATCTGCATCATGAACTGAGCTGGTCCTTATTGTTTTGAGGTTTCTTGGATATTTTTTTTTAGGATCATGACCCAGAGAAGCTAGGGCAGAGAACAAAATTAACTGAACACAGACTCAATTTTTAAATGCTGCTAGAAAATAATTTTGCCATTTCACTTGGATGAGCACTAATGATAAAAATACCTCTCTCCAGTTTCACTAATTAACCACTAGAGATTGTTTTATTTTAGGATTCATAAAAGGCATCTGTAACCTAGTTTAAGTGCATACACAGGATTTAGAATAAAATTTATCTTGTTTGTGAAGGAAAGAATCTAGAATATAGGTTTAGACTTTTTGTTTGCCCAAGTTCAGGGTCTTAAGCCAGATATTTTCAGCACAGCAGGGTCAGAAGTATAAAATTTGCCATATCCTTCATGATCCGTCTGGTCCCCAGTGCAGATCTGGAGCAGCGTCTAAAAGCAAAAGCACATAGCTTTCAAATGTGCTTTTCCAGCTTCTTCTGTTGTAAAACCACTTCGGTGGCTTGACTGTATTTGACCCAAGGGATATCTGCCCTGTAAGGAGCTAGAACTCTGTGACTGGAGGCAGAAGAGAAGTTGTTGTCATCACTCCGTGCCCCCGAGAGGCTCCCTTCCTGTGAGGGAATCCTCCATCGTTTAATTGAGCTGGCATTAGGATGCGTTGGACTGTGTGATAGCACACAAGTGTAACAGCTTTGAGTAAGTAACTTGTCCAAAACAGGTTATTTTTTCACTCTATATTGAGATGCTGAGCACAATGCGAATATCTATGAGTGTTTATAAGCTTTTGGTTATTTATATGCTGTAGAGAACCTGTCACTGCTTTTTATATTTCCTTTTTCTTTTCAACAAAATGATTTAGAACATATTAAAATACACTGGAAATAGCTAATCTTGCTACCTAGTTATAGTACTACTTCTGAGTTACATAGTTTGTTTTTCTGAGAAGATGTTAAAAATGAGTCAGTTACAGCTTTTCTCCCCTCAGATATTCTGTTGCCATGCCATAGTGTTTTCCATTAGTTCTCATCCTCACTGCTTTGAACCTGGTTGTTTTCTTCACCTGTTGCAGTTTGAATGCAGCTGGTTGGAAGTAAGGGCATCCTGGAGCAATGCTTTTTTTGTATTTCTGATCCAAGATTAATGCTTCACTGTAAGTGGGCTTGTGTCGGACAAAGGAGAGGATATTCAGCACCAATACTTAAAGGCTGAGTGCAGAAGCTGGGGCTAAGCGGTCTTGGTGCATGTTTGTGCATGTTACGGTCTGGTTCTGCCCCATCGTGACAAAGTCATAGATAACCAGTGGTGACTTCATCCTGTCAAAAGAGTGAAGGAGGTGAAAACTTGGTCTGCCAGTTTTCAAACGTGACAAAGTTATTTTACTTACTTTCTTCTTACTGGGTTTCTCTGCATTTATGCAAAAGCAATTAAAGATTTGGAAAGCAAGAAGATGAAACATATTGGCCTTAGCTGTGTCCAAGTTCTGCAGGGATTCAGTGTAAGTATATATATTTTTATATAAACTATATAAATATTATGTGTGTAAGAAAAGAAATCTAATACTGTGTGCTCTCATCCAAAACCAAATAATGCTATCTTTATTAATAAATGACAGTGCAGGTTGATTTTATTAATGTTAACTGACTAAAATATGTAGATGACTCGGTAGCAGCAGCAGCATAAGCCATCAGTAACCAGTAACACCTGAACCTCTCAGCATTATTTGTGATGATGGTTCCTGTCAAGTTCAATTTTGGTAGAAAAGTGAGTCTCCCCTTTGGGTTTTACTAATAGTGCCTTGACCTTTTCTCCTTTCTGTTGCCAAGGAGTGGCAGGTGTCTGGAGCAGCTAGGCAGTATGACAGTCAGCCTGTGCTTTGTGTCAGCTGGCATTCATTAGTGTTAAAAATGAGACATGGTTCTGTACTACTCAGAAATGTGTTTACGCCTATTAATACATCCTGCTTCATGGACAAGATAGGGATAGACTATTGAGTTTCTTTGCTTTCCCCTGTTTCTTTTATTTAGTGTTGTGATTGAATATGTAAATGTGTGAAATCTAGGAAATTTCACGATGGGATTTTTACATTGGCGTCATTAATCCTCATTTGCCTGTTGCAGTCTGCCTTGGTGGCATCATGCCATGCTGTGGTGGTGGGAGCTTTGTGCAGTGCTCACTGTCAAGGTGCTACTTGCCTTAGAAAGTCCAAGTCCCTCCAACTGGCGTGCATATTTCCGTACCCATCACTGGGCTGTGCTTTTGCTGTCACTTGAATCCACAACTGGGCTGTGCTTTAATCTGACGTAAATGCACACTGCCATTAAAAAGGGCAGTCTGATCTTCATATCTCCCTAGAAGTGTGTTCTTTTCCCTCTTCCTTGCCAAGGAAATAGTGTTTGCACAGCTGCAGGATGATCTCTTTAAGGTTAGAGTTCAGTCAGATCACGTTCCTGATGTACACAAGTTCTTGGAAGAGAAGTAGGACCAGCTCTTCTGATAGTAGCCTGGACTTTTGTCAGACTTAAGTGCATGTGTTATTTTAGTAAGCTAAGGTGGGAGCTTTTGCTTGTGTATTTGCAGAAGAGACTAAAAGGAGGTAGAGCAGGTGAAGGGTGTGAATTGGCATAGATTATATCCATAGTAATCTCATGGCATAACTGCTTGGGGACTTATAAGCAACCAGTTTTTCCCTTTTGGGCTGTCTGGGTATCTGTTACCCAAAGGCATCCCAAACATAGAGCTCGGGAAGAGGGAAGGAAGTTGAGAAGTGGTAGTTGATCCCAAAGGCACACCTGAACAAAAACCCCTTTCCCTATGTCTGTCATGTGTTGTTCACGTGCACAAAGAAGCTATGATCTCTCAAAAACTGAGAATACATTGGAGACCATTATTTTAACAGAATGTATGTACAATTACTGGTTTTTATGGTGTGTGATTTGTAGTATATGGGGGGGGAGGAATCTTTAAGAATGTGCATTAGGCCATCTGGGCAGCAAGAAGGAGCTGGCTTCTGCTAAAATACAAGGCATTCCAAAGGAGTGATAAAATGATAGCAGTGAAAGTCCTGGCAGACTTTGCTTCTCTGGAAGCAGTTACTGCTATTTTTCAAGCAGTTCCTAATTTATGCTGAGTTGAAATAAAAAGATGGGAGCAGTAAATCTGGGGGAAGAAGGAGGAATATATTACCTAAAACCAGCATAGTGCTTCAAGGTCTGTGAGATGTGAGAATTACCATTCTCTTCAAGTTGCCTGATATTGCTGAGAAAGCATTCTATGGAAGGCATGAGAGAAGAGCTAGAACATCTTAAAATATGGATTAGGATTGGAAATCTATGTGTTTGGCTTTTGACTACATAAAAAGTAACAAGTAAGTCTGGCAAGCCCTGCATTCTTGAGCTTGGTGAAGAAAGGAGAGTGTATGCTGGTGGTCTGTGAAGGGTGTCTGTGGGGTTTGTAAAGCCCACTTTGGTTGAGGTGGGAGGTGGCGTTTGGATAGGCACAGAGCCCTTGTCTTTAATTTACCTCTCTTCCTGAAAAGGTGGTCTGTCTCTAGCAATCAAGTCATTACCTTATTTGCATTTTAAAAAGGATAACACAGAAAACAATGCAACTTTTAGCATGCTGGTTTTGCTACTCCAATATTACTGCATGGTTTCCAATGAATGACACTTACTTCTATGGCTTTCTTCTGCTTACTGTCAGGATAGCTACACTCGGTGAGAACTACTCGCAAGTGTTAAGGTGTATCTGCCCGGAAGCTTGGTTTTTACACGGATCTAGAAGTTGCCTTCCCCCTGCCCCAGTCTGACTTCATTTCCTGTAGAGCAGCTTGTTGGATCAGTAAATGGTGGTCTCCTGGGAGCTCTGCTCTTCAGAAACTCAACACAATTCCTCTGGTCATTGCCTGTCACTCTTCACATAGCTGTCTGCGTTGTAACCTGAGTATTAGTGATTGACTGGGGTTTTTTGGGTGGGTGGGTTTTTTGATTGTGTTGACTGAGTCTGTCTTCCTGCTTATTCTACTGGTCTGTCAGTGCAGAATCATGCTCATGAGAAGTTTCCAGTGCTCCCCTTTAACCACACTGGTATTCACTTGAGATTCATCACTAAATTTATTATTCTTTTTTTACAAAGAAGCAAATCTATAGGTTTTTATTGCAGCCCCAAAGCAGCAGTAAATGATACAAACCATGGGTACAAGAAACTCCACCTGGGGTTGTGCTCAGGCACTTTGTTAAATTTCTAATTTGCAAGGAAAGTTGCTGCTGTGTACGCTTCTATAATATAAAATCTAGCAATACTCCCACATCTACTGTCACATTAGAAATAATGAAGATCGATGAAACTTTAATTATCATATTTCTCCATTTGGAGGTATAGCTGGAAGCCACTCTGGTGGGCAGGAAATGTCTGCTCTCTTCTGTTAGAACAGAAGTAATTACTATATAATTGTAGTAAATGGGGAGAAACAGACCTTCACCTGCCTGGCTTCTATTTCTACCCCCTACTGGCATCATTCACAGTAAACTCCTGCAGTGAGTATGTATCCCTTTCCAAAAAGCAATTTTGGCAGATGACTGCCTGCTTAATGGTATATGAAGAATGATACCCTAAAAAAAATGGCTTTTGTATCGCATTTAAATAGCTCCTGCTTCCGTTGCAAATATGAAATTCTCCTTGCCTTGCCTTGTGGAGTGTGGTACTGAGAACAATCTTTGAGGTGTCATTGTAAAAATAAAATTAAAAAAAAATACTGTCAACTCTTGTCAGCACTTCTGGAGCTGGTGTAAATTTTGAGGGCTGGCCATTTCCTCCATTGGGTGCCTGGGTCCTGCAGCAGTGTCATCATTTGGAAGATGTAGGATCATTATAAGCCAGCACTGTTATGTGTCTGGCTCCTGTGCTGGGAGCTGCAACACCATGCTGGGGATAGCCCTCCTTCAATCTTTTTTCTCAAATCACTAATTAGACAGGAAAATATAGAATCCCTTTTTATTCCACAGTTCTGCCTCACTACTGAGTCTTTCAGCTTCAAAAATAGTAGCAGAAGAAAAAGATTTTTACATACTGTAGAAAATATGTGAAATCATGTTTGGTTTAGAAAAGCTGTTTCAGTTGCAGTTGTGCTTTGATATCAATAAGGGAAGTGGTAATGTATCTTCTTGCAAGATTTCATGTTTGATTCATTAGGTCTGTTTGTAGCAATAAACAAAAAATATTCTAACTGATCAGTTATGTCAGCAGAAAATGACTTAGACTTAAAAGCAAAACCACATTTTTACATTCTAAGTTTTTGTTAGAATATGTTCTCAAAAATCATTAATTAGCTGGTTTTGCCAAACTGCTCTAGGAAGTTCCATCCTGAAAAAAAAAAACATTCAGGATGTCATCAGCATTGTTCAGGTGCTCTCCACTGCATCATCTGAGACTAAATGCAAGTAAATCAGAGAATAATTAGAGGTTTTGAGACATTTTCCTAGAAATGTGTATGTTCTGTAGCGCTTGTAGGTTTTTTCCTTCCAGTCCATGTTACACTTCCTTCTAAATTTAATCTGCATGTTTGTGTATGAACCACCTGAATCATAGAATCATAGAATGCTGTGAGTTGGAAGGGACCCACAAGAATCATCCAGTCCAATTCTTGCCCTAGCATAGGACAATCCCAAGATTCAGACCATGTGTCTGAGGGTGTTGTCCAAATGCTTCTTGAATATTGTCAGGCTCGGTGCTGTGACCACCTCCCTAGGGAGCCTGTTCCAGTGCTCGATCACCCTCTGGGTGAAGAACCTTTTCCTAATGTCCAACCTAAACTTGCCCTGGCACATCTTCCTGCCATTTCCCCTGGTCCTGTTGTTGCTGACCAGAGAGAAGAGATCAGCACCTGCCCCTCCTCTTCCCCTTGTGAGGAAGTTATAGACTGTGATGAGACCTCCCCTCAGTCTTCTCTTCTCCAGGCTGAACAAACCAAGCGACTTCAGCCTCTCCTTACACGGCTTCCCCTCTAAGCCCTTCACCAATTTAGCATCCCTCCTCTGGACACTCTCCAGTAGCTTTAGATCATTTTTATGCTGTGGCACCCCAAACTGCACCCAGTACTCGAGGTGAGGCTGCACCAGTGCAGAGTAGGACGATCACCTCCCTCGACCAGCTCCCAGTGCAGTGCTTGATGCACCCCAGAACAAGGTTGGCCCTCTTGGCAGCCAGAGCACACTCTTGGCTCATGTTCAACTTGCCATTGACCAGATCCCCCAGGTCCCTCTCTGCAGGGCTGCTCTCCAGCCTCTTGTTCTCTAGTCTGTATGTGTGCGCTGGGTTTCCGTGTCCCAGGTGCAAAATCTGGCACTTGCCCTTACTACAATTCATACGGTTGGTGATTGCCCGGCTCCCTAATTTATCTGGATCTCTCTGCAGGGCCTCTCTGCCCTTGAGAGTCTCCCCAGGACCTCCCAATTTGTTGTCATTGCCAAATTTAGCAGTCTTTCAAGTCCTGTATCCAAGTCATTGATGAAGACATTAAAGAGCACTGGCCCCAGGATGGATCCCTGTGGGACCCCACTAGTGACCGGTCACCAGCCTGATGTAACCCCATTGACTAGAACCCTTTGAGCCCAACCCATCAGGCAATTGCTCACCCATTGCATTATGTGTTTATTCAACCGTGTGCTGGACATTTTATGCAGGAGGATACTGGAGAGACAATATTAAAGGCTTTACTGAAGTCCAAAATGATTACATCAACTGGCTTCCCTTGGTCTACTAGGTGGGTAACCTTATAGAAAGAGATGTTTTACTTTACCATTCATAAAGATGTTTACTGCCTGCTGTAAAGCAGGAAGCGTACCTTAATAAAAGTTGTCAGTCACAGCTGTTCCACTGTGTTGGGGAAGGGGAGGATAGAAATTGTAGTAGTACCAAAATGAAAACAGACTTCCAGGTTTCTCTTTAGTATTTCAAACAGCTGGAAGTCCAGCACAGTTCCATTTGAGAATTAATAACTAACATATTCTATTAATGATCAGTGAGTTTCAGCTATTTCCTGAGAAGCATTTTGAACCAACTCACTTGGATGCCCATTTCCCACTGTATCCTTGATGTGTTCCTCAAAGATGAGCTACTTCAGTGTTTGCATTACTCTTCCCTAAACCTGTTTCCCAAACTATTTTGAAATCCCCATTGTATGTACAGCAGGCTGTGTAGTTGCAGTGTGTCAGACTTGTAATTCCCAATATCCCTCATCTTCAAAAGAAATCAGTTGCTAATTAAAGTTTAAAAAGAACAGAGTAGAACATGGGTATTGCAATTAATATTTTCAGTATTTGAATTTGTAGTGGATATTTTCCAAAATCTGAAACCAGAATTGAATTATTTACTGAACTTTGTGATATGAATAAAATCTTCTGAAAGAATATCTGTAGCCTTATGAAAATGAATCTGATGGAGACAAATCAATTGCCTTTATGGTATGAATGTAAATTGTTCTCACTTGGTGCTGCTGAAAAGAAAGGGTAAAAAAATCAAGCTGTATCACTGTTTTCTTTTTCCCTAGAATGACAAGTTCTCTTGCAGCAACAAGTTATTTACAGTCCCTTCTGCTTTATGTAGTAATACAAAGTTTAAGGTAAATTGCTGCCACTTTCAAAAGGTCAACAACAGCTTGAAGATGCTGCATTTTGTTTTTTTCTAGGAAACATGCATGTGAGTGAGATGACATTGATTTAATGTTGAAAGGCAAACCTTTGTTGGAAGACCATCTTGTTGGTATACACAAACAAACCTGCCCCAAGTGCCAATTGTTTTCTGTAATCACTCTTAAACTTTCCTTGGAGCTGCCCCTAAGAAAATCCGCAGTATACAGAACTTCTGCTTAGAAGCCAGATTTTACAGCAAAGTTGTTTACATCATTGTTTTCTGTCCCTCTTCCCACTTCTAATATTGAGGTTTCCTCAACTGATTTATCATTGAGATGACTGAGAAGACAGAAATCCCCTATGGGTCAGTAAGGGTGGGAGCAGCAGGGGATCTGCTGCTATGAAATAGCAAATCTGAACTGGACTCAGATCATCTTGTTCCCATGTCCCACTTCAGTATGAAGTGTGGAATCTCCCTATCCTTTTAAAAGGAAAGGTCATGCTGCCAAGAGAAGTCAAGTGGATTGAGCTTCAGTACTAATTGCAGTAAGTATTCAGAAAGATCACTGGCAAATGTTAACAGCCCAGGGTATACACTGGAGCAAGGCTTTTGTCTAGACAAAATAGGATGGACTGAGGCAACTGTTAACTAAATACAATCCAGTTTCACTATAAGCACGTCTTACTTTCTGCTGAGAATATTCTCTTACAGGTAATGAATAAATCTAATTGAGAAAAAAACTCCAGCTTGAAAAGATACTGCTTAGTGAGCTGTATGTAAAAGCTGTACTACTTTTAGCTCTCACAATTTAAGAGTTTGTGTGGCATTTCTGGCTCCTGAGCAGGTTGGTGCTCTTCATTGCAGAGTTAGATGCCAGCTTGGGGGACTCAACCCCCTGTATTTTCCTTTCCTTCCTTTCCTCCTCTCGGTTGGGCACATGCTGGCAACTGCAGTCAGATGTGGCTTTAGGCATAAGTCCAGTTCCAGACATAGTAGGAAAACTTCAGCTTTGTAATGACAATCATTTCTTACATCTCACGAGCCAGAGCAGAAAAGCTGGCGGTATGGCTGGAGTGATCTTAGTTCTGTCTCACTCTTCCCAATTTAAGAAGCAGCTCCATAAACAGCAAACAGTTAACTGACTCCTGTGGCTCTTCTAAAGTCTGTTCATCCTGTGTGACTGTCATATACTTGGTGCATGGGACAGCTTTCAGTTCTACTATTAGTGTTTCCTTGAAAGAATTCATGTTTTGTTGGAATAAGAGTCAAGTTAGTTATCCACTGGCTGACGCCTTGAAAGCAAAATGATGAGGAAGCAATAACAATTTATTTTTATTTTTTAAAAAAGTCCTGGGACTTCACCTGCATGGGCAGTGGTTCTTGCTGCATTGCTGATGCTGTTTGTTAGGTGCCATTAATGGTACTTTGGCCCTTCCCGATGAACGTACTCCTAGACTTTGATTATATATGTGTTCTTCAAGGTTTTTGCCATGAAAAGCAATGCCTGGCTCCCAGGCAAAGGATGCAGCATGGTTTGTCACATTACTCAAAGGTAATGCTTTTTAGGAGAGAGAAACTATATCTACAATGTGTAGTTCTGTGGTCACATCTCTTCTAGGCATCTAGCAAGTCTGAAAAATTATTTTCAGAGTATTTTTAATGTAAAAATATCTGGAATAACTTGATGGCTGTGTCACAGCTGTCAGCATAGTGACTTTAGCCTGATGGTTAGGTATATGCTGCACGCAGGGATTGAGATGAGGTGTGTGGTGCCCTATTGCTGGGTCAGTGTTGAAGGGGACTGGACTTGGCATGGTTTTTTCCTGTATTATCTATAAAAATCAATACCTGAAGCAGGTTGTCCACAGAAGTGGTACCTGCCTTTTCCTATAAAGGGAACAGATACTTCTTTCCAAAAGAAAGGCTGTTGATCTTCCCTGAGTAGTGTGGATGAGTGGGGACCAAGAACCCAGTTTGGACTAGGGAGCTGAAATTTGGACAGTTTGGGCTTAGCCCTTGCACACTTACTCAGGCAAATTCACCATGTACAACACTGGTGATACTCTGGTCATGGCCACTAGACTGTATGGTGGACTCTTGATGTGTGCTCTGGCTCCCTAAAGGCATCCTGAATGGTGTATGGTTTGACCCAGAATGTACTCGGCTCACTAGTCCTGTCCCTGTGCGTTAGCAAAATGTATTTGCTCTTGTGTCCTGGAGATGAGCTGCTGTGTATGTGACCCAGCATCCACACAGGGGTAACAGTATTTCCTTAGAAGGTCTTGCAGGGATTCCTTTTGGATGGATGGCTGCCTCTGGAATGCAAGCTACATGTCAGTCTTTTTTCTTACTGGGATACATCTGGCAATGATACAGATCTCTGAGTGTTCAGGTTGTTTTGACAGGAATTTATCAGAAATTACTAAGCTGCTTAACTTCTGATGCCACTCTCCGACTTTCTCAGGTCAGTAGCTTGGAACATGAGATATAAGTGGCCACCAGTAATGTGTGGAAACTTAGTTTCCAGCTCTGATCTGGACCCAAAATTGTAAACTTGAATCCCAAATTTAGAAGAATACTCCTTTATATGACAGTCAGACCTACCTGCATTCTAGATAAAATAAAAATTTACTGGGGCAGCATCAAACACCTGCAGGATGTTGCTTGCAGCATAGCTCATACTCTGTCCTGAAGTGCAATAGTCATGTTAGGAAGGAGAGAGAGCTGAGTCCGGCAGGAAAATACCATACTTGTTTGGGGGAACATTGGGGCAGTTTCCTACTTCTTCTGTAGGAATTGCTGTGCACTGATGACATGTTACATCTCAAAGCTGCCTGCCTGTCTTTCTGTCCTGTTTTTAAATGTTTGCCTAAAATCAGTCTCTTTAGCAAAGACTAAAAAAACCCCCACTGCACCTGAATATAAGATAATCTTACTCCATAATGTGTTTCAGTGTGCTAAAGGATCTAACCCATAGTGCTCAAAACTGGCAGCTGAGGAATGCCTGGGGGATGACAGATTGTCACCAGGGGTGACCCAGGATGCAGTGTGTGTGCATTTTTATTTAGAATGAGTCTCTTTAGAGTCCAGGGGTCTTAAGAACTGCAGGAAACTTGGGAAGAAACTGTCATCCTGGCTAAACCCTACAGGAAGGCAAGCACAAGCCTCGCTAGTGATAGTCTCTATTGCGTTACTCCTGATCAAGGAGGATCTCTAAACTCTAGGAGGGTGTTTTCCAGGAGGTCATGGCTTGTCTAATGATAACGAACACAATTCAAAAGTGTAGCTTATGCACCAGTAGTGTTGGTGTACACATGGCTGTCCTTCCTATATGAAGGAAAGACATATTTGTGCTGAAGTTGATTTTTCTCTAAAGTTCTTACTAGCCTACCACAGGTGATCCTTTTTTCTTCTTTTTTCTTTATTTCTGTGTTTTCTGATCTATATACGCTTCTCTGAAGTGATGCTGCTTGTGTTGCTTGCTCTTTCTGTCAGAAGTTTTTATAAAATTGTTGAGGATTTATATGGTGTCTGGTATCCTTTATTTCTATAAAATATGAGCACTGAAAATGGAAAAGTAGCAATCTTTATATTCCCCTTTGGTCTTCTGCTGCAATGTCACTGCAGAATTGAAAGGTTAGAGTGAGGTCCTGGTTCTTTCCCAGGCTTTATCCGTTTGGACCTGAAGACAGATTTGCAGACTGCCAGCTGATGGGAGAGGCTCTTGTTTAAATAGGCAATTCATAAGCTCAGAAAGGGAAAGATTAGCATTAAAAATGCTTAAAGAAAATGAAAGAAAATAAGGGAATCTGAATTTTAAACTGTTCGAAAAGATGAGAATACAGTAAAAATATTTTACAGCTTATCAACAGAAATATAGCAAAATTATTTTTTAATAGGTTGTGAATTATACATATCTTATATGGTTCTCTTTTTGCTTAATCTATGATTTACGGCATGGCTTTCCAATAGAAGTTCATGTGGTGTGTGTAATACAATGTATATACTGAAGTTTTGATTTGAACCTGAATAACCTATATTAAGTTTGATCATGTGTGAGTATTAAAATGGTTTACAGTAAGTAGTAATCAATCATAATAAATGACATATGTTGATACCAAGCTGTAACTTGGCTTAGTGCCTAACAGCAGTGTTCTGATTTGAAGTAACCTATTGCAGTTAATTGCTTGTCTGTTTACTGTTTGGTTTCATGGTACCACACAAGCTCTGAGTACTGGAGTCTTTGAAAAATGAGGTGTCCAAAGTTTTCAGCTATTTATCTGTCAGACATGGTGAGGTGAAGTGTAGAAGACCTTTAGAGAAAAGACTGAGAGGAAAAAACAGCTTTAAATCACTCCAGGGAGAGCTTCAGAAAAACAGAACCCAAAACAGTGCTTCTCTATTTTCAAAGCGGCATATGCAGGCATAGCTGCATGACTCTCATTAAGTTCATCTGAGTCGTGCAGCTAAAGCCCCATGCAATGTTTTGAAAATGTAGGAAATAAAAATGGTCTTAAAACAGACATCTGGGCTTCTATCCAGTTTTCCGGTGATAATGTCTGATGCATGCCGTTAATCAAGCATCATCCATGGGCTAAATTATTAAACTATAGAACTCAGCAGAAGGCTTACAAATCAGTTTTATTTAAGAAACAAAACAGGAAAAAAAAAAGCGAAAAACTTCTGTGCAGTCCTTCAGCAGCCATTTCTAACCACAAGACCCTTTTCCTTTTGAAGTGTTAACTTTTTTTCCCCTCATGGTTTTGAAATGTCTTTTTAACTTTTCCCCAAAGTTCTCACAAGGTAACCCATCTGAAGTCCATGTTCTGCTTCTAGTTTTTCATAGTAGAGAGAAAGTGCCTTCTCTTTGCTGGTTCTTTTATCTCAAGTGAAGTTCTATACAATACAGGTGCCAAGATGGGAAAAGCAACCTTTTCAGAGGTGAAGATGCTTTGCTGGTTCCTTGTCTCTTGTATTTTGGTGCTGTCAGGAAGGTAGTGATGTTAGTAACTGTTCAGAAGCTTAATACTGGAAAAAAAAAAAAAAACAAAACACCAAAAAAACCCCTCAGTAGTGAGGAAGATGATCTAATTAACTACTTCTATGAATTAAGGCCTTCATGAGTGAGGTTTGGTTTTGCCTACAAATACCAAAGTTAAGCTGTGTGTAGTTAACAGGTTATTTTAAGAATTCCAGAAATGGAAGTAATTTGGTCATTACTATACTGTAGTCTCAAGTATGTTACCATTTTGTAAGCGTTAAAAGGTTCTCTTTTCCCTTAATCTGGTATAAGTGTGGAAGGAATTACTAAAAATGTAATAGTGAAAAGATGAGCTACTCACTCTGCTTTTACACAGCTGTATTCTGTGGTTTTTGGAGCACCGGAATCTAATAATTTGCCTGAAATATCTGTAATTTTGGCAGGCTGGTGGCAATGCATGCAGAGTAAGCTAAGAGAAATACCTCTGGAATGACTATGGGCACTAGGAGCACTCTCAGCCCTGAGAAATAGCTTGCAGTATGCTTTTGTGACATACTTGTGTGTTGGGGTTTTTTTTAACTAACCAAGGTATTATAAATGATTTTGCATCACTGGATTTGCTTCAAGATATATGGTTCTTCTTTGCAAGGCATTGGAGTTGTTGGTTATGACTCTGAATCTAGTGCTGTATTGAGAAGCATTGTGCTGTATTAGAAATAACCTTGAAAGGTTTTAAAATTTCTATACAAAGCGAAACAACTTTTCCATGGGCTGCATGTTATACTTTATCTGAGACACCTTGACATCGAGTGCAATTAAAACCTGTAACTACCACTATTCTTTTTCATCTTCTGTTTAATTTTGGGAGAAAACTACCACTGCAGTTTTGAGTGCAGTATTTTGTTTTAAATTCAATTTAACCTGCAGATTTATCCATAAGAATGAACTTGAGTTGATTTTTACAGTTCAATAGTCTGCATACATATGTCATACTGCGAACTTACCATATAAAATGAATGTTCTTTATTTACTGTGCAGGTGCTTTGTTCTTCATTTTTTTTTTTAATCATAGGAAACTCAGAGCTCCCGATTCTCAAAAGTATTAATATAAACTATTTTTTTCAGAGAAATATGACAATTATATGAAAATATTATATGAAAAATTACCCAAGAGTAGCCCTGGCAACTCCTCACTTCCTTAGATTTCTGGTCACATTTCTAATACTGGGCAAAGGTAAAAGCTTTTATAGAATATAATAACCTGTTTTTTCACATGTGGTCTGTTTTTGGTATCTGAGCTTGAATTCTGCAAACATGTAAAACAGTTGCACTGTAGTTCTAGGGGCAGGGTGTTGATTTCAGCTGCAGGTTGAAATAGCTTGTGCTCTGTTTCATCAGCATGAAAAATATTTTGACCCCAAAGAGGGCATGTCGATTGTGGGGTAATTGATATGATTAAAATCCAGCTGTTGTAGCTTTTACTTGAGAAAATATTTCTGAACTTGTCAGATCCTCTTCCCTTCAAGAAGAAAATATTCTGTAGTCTTCAAATAGGACATTGTAGTGCCTGAGCAAAAGGCACATGTGTTCGTGCTAGAATCTGACACTAGTGAGACAAACAAGGTAGATAATAGCTCCCTGGGAATGACTGAAGGCACTGAGGACCAAACCTTGGCAAGTCAACCCCTTACAAGGGACTTCCAGCCTTATGCAACACAGTGATTAGCTGTATCATACATATGGCAGTTCTGAGGCTGGGGCTTTTCTTCTCTGTGTGATTTTCAACACTGTCAGGGAAAAAAAACAACAACAAAAAATCCTTTGAATGGCAAGATGACTGATGCAAGTAACTATTTGCCATCTTCAAATTATCTGAAGAGCTAACGCTGTGGCAGTTAAAATGGATTGGATATTGTTTCTGGGGATTAAGCAAGATTAAAAGAAAAGCTTGGTGTTAAAAGCATTAATTATGTTTAATAATTTACCTGAGAAATACCTAGGTTACTAAGAGTGGAAGATCTGACATGTGAATTCTGGACATATTTCTGTAGAAGCAGTTGGGTGTGGCTGTATGTGGTAATACATTCTCTATTGTTAGAACTGAGCAGCTGAGACAGATCCCAATGTAAAATGGTTTAAGGTTTCTTCTAATATTTGAGTAGTGCAAGCAAAATAATAAGCTTTTTCCCCCACCTTTCAACCTTCAGTGCTGAAATCCCCAAGCCGTGAAGTGAAGGCTGTTTCTGACATCCTCTTTCTCCTCATGTAGTCATCCAAACTATAAACAAATGTTCACTTGCCTGCCATACGGGCTTGCCTACCCAAGGAAGTTACAGTGGTTTAACTGTGATGTGATTGTAAATCCACTTAAATTGGTTCCAAATGTTCTGTGAGCACTCTAAGCCTGATTTAAATTGAAATGATAGTCTGGATAGTTTGTTCTGCAGACTTGAAACCTGCATTTTAAATTAATTAAATTGATTGTTGTACTGCACTATGGAAGACAGTCTTAAATGGAATATTAAGTCACTGTCTGCTGTGATATCCTATTTGGAGTTTAAATTACTTTTTCTGAGAAGGTGCTTCTGAGTGACTAGAGTGCCTGGGAGAGGCACATGCAATAAGAGGGTTGTTCCCCTTGTTTAATTCCAGATGGGTCTCTGGTGTCTTTTGAAGGAGCAATAGCTATGCTGTGTTTTTCCAGTTCTTCCAGAGAGCTGACTACCAGGCTTAGAGGTGTGGACTGGCTTGTGTCCATGGTGCTCGGTGTTGGCACCTGGAGGAATAGTAGGTTGAGAGTCTTGTGGCTCTTTATACTTGGTCTGGGTAGCAGGGGTTTTTTAAAACTTCACAGTGTCAGAAAGAATGAGGTCTATGTTTATAGCATTTGTGAGGTCTCATGTTGTGGCTATAGGGCAAGATAAGAAGATATTTGAGGGTACTATGCCTGCCAAGATAGTTTAAAGGACTTCATGGGGTGAAGGTGCCAGATTTCAGACTAGCTGTGAGCCATGTGCAGTGAAAGGCATTTCACAGCTTAAATGCTTTTGCCACTGAAGAAATCTTTTGATATCCAAATAAAAAAACCTACTTCTCTTACATCTTAGCAGCATTGTTTAAAATAAGTTTAGGTTTGTTTTTTTTTTTTTTCCCCCATCCTGACCTGAAAATATCTGTAGGTGATCTGGAATGCCACTTTGTTTGAAATATATTGGTCACCAGCCTCATTCTCTAGGTAGAGCTGGCAAAAATCTGTTGTGAGCAAAGTGATCAATATTGTTTATTAACCAATTATTAATTGCTGGTTGAGTTGTTAAAATTTGAGGAGAGGCATTCTCTCAACCTTACTAATCACTGAGGTCCTTTTCATAATACTCCTTCCCCTTGCTGGTCAGGTATGTCCTGAAAAATAAATGAAGCTGCAACTGTAAAGGCTGTCAGCTGCTGCACCTGCTTTCTGCCTCGTGTAAAGGCTCAAGCTTGGTGTTTTCAAGCTTGTGTAAAACTCCTTGTTAAAGGATGTTGTGTCGCAGGATGCTTACCGGGGCTTAAGAAACAGGAAAAGCACCATGACATAGAGCTGTTGCAGGTTACTATATAAGCAGGATAAAAGAGTCTTGGAAAATCCACAGAGCTGGATATTTTGAGGATACTGGTAGATTGCCTGGTTCATACTCTTCCCTAGGTGTTGCCATGCTCACACTGTTAAAGGCAGGCAAGTAGGTGGGATGAGCCACTGGCTAGAACTGTCCTGATGCTCTTACGCAGAGTTAGCATCTGCAGTTCCTTTGAAGACTAGAGATGCTCCTTCAGAGAGCTGAGCATTTTCTCAAGTAACCAAGATCTTATGAGGACTGCTTCATACTTCTAAGGAGAAAAGAAACAATGCATATGACTTGAACAGAAGTCTCCCCATACAGCTGATTACTCTTCTTATTCCTTTACGTATCTATGACTGGTTGCCATCAATTTACATGATGTGCTGTGCTGAGGTTTTTTGTTGTTTTGGTTTTTTGGGGTTTTTTTTTAAGTTTTGGTGTGTCTTAACTCAGATGTTAACTTGCTACGTTCTGCACCAAGGAGAACTAATTTTCTAAAGATGCATGTTGTTCCTATCTAGAAATGAGGGGAGAATGCATTAGGGGAAAAACAATAATTATTATTTAGTTGGACAAATTTTCATATACTACCTGGTTTCCTTAGAGAAGAATGTCTTTTGGAGCCTCTGCTGTGTGTTCTGAAGGTAGTAAATATGCATCTCATCTGCATTTCATTAATTTGGCTTGCAAATAGAAAACTTCTGTTTATCCCCACTTGCACTTTTTAGGTGCTTTTCACACTTGTGTAGTTCGGAAGCACAACTGCTTTTGGAGGACTAGAAGGGACTTGTACAGCAGCCAGTCATGCTCTTCTGTGTAGATCAAGTGAGTCACGGTATGGATGCTTTCTGTGCATATTTCTGAAATAGCTTTGGGATCTTGTACAAATAGTATTTTCACAGTTTATGTGTAGTTGTCTAATTTTCAGGTAGCTTTGTGGTTAGTTTTTCTTTACAATTTTTTGTTCAGACTGCTTAAAAGATGATTAATACGTCTTCATTCTCAGAGTTACTGCATATAGTGTTACCTAAGCTCAAACCTCATTTGTAGACCTTGTTTTTGAGTGTCACCACAGGTGCTATCTCAAATTTTTATTCTGTGTAACCACTCAGTCTTACGCTGTTTTTCTGGAACTTGGTAAAAAGCTGCAGAAACCAGAGGTATATCCTTGTCCCACGTTCAGAGGCCCTTGGCTGGTCATTTGTTGTGGTGGGTTTTCCCAGTGGACAGGTGATGGTGCGAGTTAGCTTGCTCTGGTTTAAAACCTTTTTGCAGAATGCTGTGAAACTAAGAACTGGTTTGTCACAAAGATAGTCAGTCTGCCATAGTCTCCTTTGCTACTCAGTCTTTTAAGGAGAGTCATTCGTAAAAAGCAGCAGTCTCTGCTGTTTGCTAGGTGTAGTGGTGTGAGTGTGTAATACCCTCCCAAAGCCAAGTAATGAAATCTTGGACTGAATTCAGGAATCATGTGAATGCATTGCTCCCGTATATGAACTTAAAGGGTTTTTTTGTCTAAGGTGTTTTTCCTAGCTACTTTGATTTTTCTTTGTACACAGCTCTATCAAGATACAGTGAATGCTTTAAGGGCGCACCAAGAATTTCTTTGTACGTATTACAGAGAAAGTAAGTTAACTGCTTTCCGAAAGAAGGTCGAACATTATTTCTTTAGTGAGAAGCACATCAATAAGTAATTTACTAGTGAAATGATTGCACATGCTTACAATGTGCTGCGTATTTTGGCAAAAGATGTTTAGGATCCAAGTCTTTTAGCTTTTGCCAGCATGTAAAGAAGTAAATTTAGACTTGAATTACTGGTATTGCATGTATTTTCCACATGAGAGGAGTTGCAAGGAGGACTTGGGAGGGACCTTTTGTGAACAAGTATTGGAGACTTTAGGGATGGGGTAGCATGTTTAAAAGCAGCTGTAAAAAAACACCAAAAGTCCTGTCTGTTTTTAGATTGTCCCACTGACCAAGGAAATGGTTGTATTAATAGATAAAAATAGAATAAATCAAAGTTAAGTACTAAGGAGCTTTTTAGATTGCATCGTGTGTCCTGGTAGTTTTGGGCTAGAATATTGTCTCTGTGTAGCAATGCTAGTAGAGTTGTGGATAATGAGAAGCATGGGCTGCTCCTGGGATTACTGCTGTAAAGGTTAACTCATGTCAGTAGGACAGAAGATGAGCTGCAGTTTCTGTAGTGGTCTGGCTTTTCTGTTGCTAATTTTGCTTTTTTCCTTGAGTTCCAAGCTGTCAGAAAACTTTATATAAACTTCCTGGATAAAAGTAGCTTAATGCAAGGGCTTACAGAGATTGATTTTTATTTCATAGGGAGGAAGTGGGGAAAGCAGACTTGCAAGGGGAACCTGGCAGTTTGTGTAGCCATAATAAGGAATCCTAAGGGGACTGTGGTTCTAGACCTAAAATGACCTTGCTACAGAACTTCTCTTATTACACTTAATTCAGCAGCTCTGGAGAAGGATTCCTTTATGTGGTGACAAAAAAAGCAAAATCTGTGAACCTGCATTTATAAGTGTAACATAAGGGGCTTCTGCAAATGAAAGTAAGAAGGAAAAGTATTGAAGTGAAATGTCCTTTAAAATAGGAGCTGAAGAGTGACAGGGTCTTGGTCACCATCTAATTTGTTCAGTCAGCACTGGGAATGCCTTTGGTCCTTGGAAATCCTAAAATAGTTTTAATTGCTGTAAGATATTGCTTAGGTTCATATCCAAGAAATAAGAATGTAAAACTTCATTTTATTTACATTAAATGAATATTGATCTCCATATCACTTTTTATCCTAGTGCTCTTTGTAACTGTGGTGGTTTCATAGCAAAACCAGGACAGTAACGTATGCAGGTATAAGTGAATGTATTTGTGTGTGGATTAGGAACTCTGCTTCATTAAGCTGTGTACAGGCTCAATGGAAATGGCCAACTACACACTACTATTAGAAGCAAGCTAAGAGCAAATGTAGTACCACTTTCTTAATGGATTACAGCATTCTGTACAGTCCTTTTTCTAATTCAGTT
Organism: Antrostomus carolinensis; assembly: GCF_000700745.2. NCBI lineage: Eukaryota > Metazoa > Chordata > Aves > Caprimulgiformes > Caprimulgidae > Antrostomus > Antrostomus carolinensis. Next base: position 47,198 of record NW_010307209.1, read on the forward strand.
CTATCTTCCCCCATCCTAATAACCTCTACCTCTAAAAGGTTAATGCTTCCAGATTCAAAGAAATCTTTACTACATGTTCCTGTGTTCTTGTGATGCCTTCCCAGGCTACTGTACGAATGAGGTCTGGGTTTGGGATTTTGTTTTCTTTCAGCTCACTGGATGTGAAAACAGGGTACTATGACTTTCGAGAAACATATTGCTTGTTAGTCACTTCAAGGCATGTACATACATGTATGTGACAGAAAATGTGTGTTACAGTAAGGCCAACTCCAGCTTGAGTGGGACCTGGTGTATTCCACCAGTGTTCCACAGGATGTAGCTCCACAAGGATACACGATCCCAGTGTGGTTATTTAGATACTGGTTTTTGATGTTTCCCCTCTTCCCTTCCCAGATGCACACAATGTTGGGGTTTGGGGTTTTTTTTTGCTTTTTGTGTGCTAATTTCTGAGGCCAGATTTGTGTTAAAGCTTCTGGACTCTGTATGTTCTTGTTGTGGTGTGAGAGATGTTGAAGTATTTTGTTGTTGGCCTGTGGTGATGTGCTTTATTCAGGCTAGAGTGAGCCCTGGTGCACATCCCAGGTGCAGAGAACCTTGTTGGATTCAGGCTCACTTTTGACACTTCACTGGTAGAGTGTTGTGCTTTGTTGGCTTTCCTTTTGTTTGTACATTCAGTACCAGACTTGCTGGCCTACTGATCTTTTCTGTAGCAATTTCTGTGCTTCCCTTCCTTTTCATTGCCTCTACTAGAGCAATAGTAGTAGCATCTTTTCTTCCACAGTTTCCTAATCTTCTGTTTCAAATAGAAGTAGAAGTTGCTTTTCTTGCTTTCTGATGTAATTGTTACTGGATTCTAAATGCTTAGTAAAACTTGAAATGAGTAAGTTACATGAAACTGCTGATGTTTACTTAGCTATTAATATAAATATATGGGGGGGGTTATCTATTTATTTGAGCACTAGAAAACAAATTAAGAATAAGATACCTAAAGCACTTCTATTACTTTATCATTTGTTAAAGATACCACTTAGCTTCAGAAAAGCCAGCAGGTCATTAAAACCATGTAATAGCATGTCCTTATCTTTTTATGCAAGATGTGGGTCAATTACACAGTTCTGAAAGTTGTATCAAGACCAGTGTAGAGTGATTACATGTTGAGGAGGTACCATAAATTCTCATTAATACATGCCAAACTATTAATAGTCATATTGTAATTCTCAGTTCCACAGTGATCAGTGATATACTAAGTACTCAAGGGCAGTTGAAGTTGATTAGGCAACTCTGGGAAGGGAAAAAATAATAACAATAATTAAAAAAAACCCAAAACCAGAAAAAAACCCAACCACACAAAGCACCAAAATGTTAACATTATTGAATTGGCTCCAACGCTGCAGTCACTGCTGCTGTGTGTATAAGCATGTCTTCCACATCAGTGGGAACCTTTTAAGGTGTGCTGTCCTTTGCTAAAGAAGGGAGTGTTACAAGTAGTGTTTCTTTTGTAAAAGAAGGCTGATGGAACTGGGAGTTCATAGCATGAGTTTCCATTGCCCAACAGCAGACAGTGGCCTGGTGTGATGTTACCAGCTTGCCTACCAAGCAGCTGAGCCCAGCTCGCTCCCCAAGCAGGGGTGGGAGGTGGATGTAACCAACAATCTCTTGCCTTGCTTCCTCTCAGCTGGTATCTTCCAGCCATCTCAGCCTGACTTTCAGCCAGAGTAGGATCCTCTGGTGGCTTTGTAGGATAATGGTGGGCAACTTCCCAGTGTCACCAGTCTTAATAGTCTTGTTCTAGCAGTTGTTTCAGACCGCCTTGGCTGTGTGGGAGTGCTGAAACTCTGCATCCTGGTGGGGCTTGATTGAACTGTCCTGAGCCATGTTGTTTTCTCATACGATTTTTAAAAAGTCAGTATGAGTCCTGTCACCTTTAGGGTGTTACATATATACATGGCGAGATGATCCTAGTGTAGCAGTGTCAGCTTTCTTGATACTACTGAAAACTTAAGGAAGGATGAAAAATAAATTTAGAACAGAACTGGCTCTATTTGTAGAAGGGAAATGCTCCGAGGAACTGCTGAGTTTAACCACATCTTTTGGCAAGTACATCTGCCCTTTGGCAGCACAGGCCATTTCTAATCACATTATCGTAGGCTTGCTTCTGCAGCAATTAGTGTGCTGGAGAAATATTAAGTCCCTGGAACACTTCACACCAGAAGAGATGGAGAAATATTCTACCTTGTCTCTGCTCGGTTTCATAAGATAAAAAATTGGCAGATTACAGTTTTCTGCTACATTTATTCTGATGGGCTACATGTTCATTTTACCAGTGACGTAAATATTAAATACATAACTTGGCATACTGATTAGATGTTCACGTAACTCAAGGAACACAAAAAAGAAAACACTCCACTGTGAAGAAAAGGAGTTTGCATGGCCTGCTGTGTTTTGTTAGGTTTTTTTAAACAGATTAATCATTATATCAGGGCCAAATGTTGGTGGAAGAGGCAGTCTTGCCATGTTTTAATGACTGGGTCCTTTGATGTATACTGCATAGTTATATGCAGATGTGGCATCTTTCCACAACGCTCAAAAATTCTGGGACAAGAAACATGATTGTTATCTAATAGTAACCACTGAGTAAAAACAGAGCTTCGCTAGTTCTTATTTAATTTTAAAATCCTCAGAATTATTCTGAGGATTTAAACTGTAAGAATTGCTAGTCTGTGTAACTGCAGAATGATGCTCCGCTTACCACTCGTGCCCCTCTCCCTTCTCTTCTGCTCTGTGCTTACCTCTCCCGTTGAATGTTACCTGTGCTTTGGAGGAAGGAGGTCGGCTGTTGATCAGCTAGAGAGGAGGAGCACAGAAACAACACCTATAAGGAAGAAATAGAATTTTCTGCCTGTGCTGCTTCTATAAGCAGAGAAAGATGAATCTGATAAAACTGTGCTCTTTAGTATGCTGAAATATAAACTGTGTGTCTGTAGTCAGCAATAGAAGAAATAACAGCTGTTCAGGCTTATTTGTGTTTAAAACCAGGAAATCTCTATTGTATCAGTTGCTTTGATGTCTGTTTATCTGACCAAGCTTTGCAGTAAATGCATAGGGTTTTTTTAATGAGACAAAAGCATCATGAAACTTTAAAAATAATTGTTAACACTGGCAGAGAAGACTGGAGATTATTTTTAAGCTTGAACGGCCTCTTGTTTGGGGTGCACAGGCCTAGAGTAAATGCTTTTCAATTGAAAAATATCAATCTCTTTTCAGCAAAGAGTTAATAAGCAGGGAAATAAAAGGAGGAAGGGGAATATGCCTTGGCAAATCAAGTGAGTCTCAGGCAGCCATGCCTACCCTGTCGAATCTTATTAATAAGGCTCTTTACCTATATTATAAAATTGGTGCTGTACATTCTCTAATGAAGGGATTATTTTAAGGCTGTGTATATTTGGGCAGGAATAAGAGTCCAGCATTGAGAAAGACATCTGTAATGAGAGGTTTTTAATCAGGATACGTTATTAACGAACTGCACAGGAGACACACAAACCTGATTTATTAGGCAAACTGTAAATGAGCCTATATGGTAAGAACATGCAAAATGTGTGTGTGGTGAGAGAGGATATTTTGAGAATTTCACTCATTTATGAATAGTAAAGGCATCCAGTCTAACTATAATTGGTGCCTGTGGCTGTTGTTGATACCCTGACTACATTAGCTTTCTGTGCCCTTTAGCAGAATTGGGAAAACATTTCTAGTACTCGTTAAGCTGTCTATTATCAAGACATCATAAATATACACGTTTAGAATAGATGATTTGCTATCCCAGTGCCTTAGAGCACTTAAATAAATTAGTTCCTGCTATTTCAGGCATTAGTGTTGCAGTAATTATGCATGAAGCAATAATGCAATTAAAATTGCCTTCCAACTTGCTCAAGTGGGAATATTTTTTGAAAATAATACTTGATCTTTACTCAAAATATATTCTAGAGCAGGTGGATGGGCTGTGTGGCTCAAAATGTCAATGTGGGACTTTTTTACCTTGAGATCCTCAGTTTGCCTGCAGCTCCAGTCAGTATTAACCAAGTATTACCATCTGTTGGCTTTTGTTGACCTCTGGAAGGAGGCAGCAGTATGTTTTTTTGTTTGTTTTTTCTTTTTCTTTCCCCAGCACCCCCAGTCCCCATCCCACCCTTCTGCAGTGGCGAAGTGCCCACATCACAGCTGGCATCGAGTGCTTCAGCAGTGGGGTTTCTTATTTAAAGAATGCAGCCACACTTCAAGGCAGAAAACATGGGCTGGTTTTCAGTTTACAACATGTTCCACTTTCTTTGTGCATAATACCTACTGGTTTCAGATCTTTGCAGTATCTGCTGTAATAAAGCACAGAAATATATCAACCCAGATTTCAGCCTTAGGTCTGAATTGCTTTATATTTAAATTGGACCTCTTGTTCCTTGGGGAAAAATGTGTATTTTGTAGTTGAGTTACAAATAAGCTTTTCCAGCTTTTTGGCAGCCAGGTAATAGTTAAAGTGAAAAAGTTTAGTTTTTCCAGCCAGAAAAGTGGTTTAATAACTTTGGGTCCATTTGTTCATAGGAGTACTGGAGTTGAGCCCTGCAAACCCCTGGAGCTTGGCAAGCCAGGTAGACTTGGCAAGTTTTCCTACCAGCTTACCAAGTCTGAGTCAAGCATGGGTTGTTGCAACTTCAATTGTATTTAGTATACTTTAACAGGAATGTTGAGGTGGAGGACTGTGGGTTTTGTTTTGTTTTGTTTTCACCTTAAAGAATACCATACTCTTTCTGCAAACAGCTGGTCCTTAAACCATGCATGACAATTTATGGCTTGTGTTAAATTCAAAATAAATGTATATTTTATGCAGAGTGTCTAATTTACTCTTGACATGAAGATACTTAGGAAGTATACGACATTCTTCCTGTTGATTGGCATTTGATAGTGTGAATCTCTGGAAAGACAAGTATAACCATTATTTTTTGATGCGTCATAACCGTAACAGCTTTTGGCCTCTGCTTGGAGCGTGCGGTGCATGCAGACCTATGTAAGTGTTGGGAATGTGCTCACTTCTAGTTTTGACTTGTATGGATCCTGCCAAAAGAAAAATAGTTCAAATTTGGCTTTTGAAATAGCAGAATGTTGAACTTTCTGAACGTTAGTTCTTGCCCACCTAAATTATAGCAGCCTTGAAATAAAGAGAAAACTTTTTCTGTAGAAAACTTTAAGTGTTGCAAGATGCTGCAGAAGACTAAAGATGGTCACACCTAGGTATCTGTTTACCACAACCAGACTCATCCATCTCAATATTCTCCTATAGCGATGGAGTAATCTCAAGGTGGTTTTAGCAGGGTCTTTAATGAATTCTGCATCACCCCATTATGGTAGGGTAGGAACTTTTAAGTAGAAAAAATTGAGTTGTTGAGAGGGTATTTTTCACTTGTACTATGACAGTCTGTCTACTGCTTTGTAATGCATCTTAACAGCTTTGCTTTTTCCAAGTTTTGTGATTGTATCTTCATTACAGCTAATATTTTTGTTGGAAAATGTGAATCTAAAATGTTAGCTTTACCTGTTTTGGGGCTTTTCTTCTAGCCGTGGGCCAGCTACAGAAAGTCTGGTGGCTCTTTTTTACTGTCTTGATGGAAAATCAGTTGTGGGAGGCTATGGTTTCGGAAAGCAATGGTTTCCTAAGTAGCATGAACCAATTTTACAAAGGACCTCAACATTTGCTACCAAACCTTTGAAGTTTGCTTTGCCCAGTGGGATCTAGAAAACGGAACAGAGCACAGGCTGAGTTTGCCAGATAGACAGGCAGGCTTCTGATTGTGAGCAATTTATGCTTTCTAGGGTTTCTGCCCTCATTTGTAGTTGCAATTAATCACAAGAAGACTGGAGATGATAAATACCTAGATCTTCATTGCTAAATATCTGGAAGCATGCTTGTTTAAAGCTCTGTTTCTTCCTAGGAGAAGTAAACCCTCACGTTCTTCTTTCTGACCTGACAGGCCCAAATTAATTGTGGTTTCTTTTTTGGACCTCAGGCTTTGTACACAATATCTTTCATACCTTTCATTTGAAGGGCTGAGGTATACAACTGGTTGAAACACTCTAAGTGTAAGAGTGAGACTACTCAGTGTGCTACTTTGGACCATTAATTGAGTCCTTAGAGTGAGATTTAGAGATCAGTGATCTTTCAAGGTATCAGTACAGTAGAAGTGATGAAAAAAGTTGGAATGTAGAATGTGTCTTCCTTCTGTTCTTTTTCTGGACAGAGCTGGAGAGTTGGGCACTTATATGCTTATTTAATTTCAATGAATGCATGATAGACAATGTGAAAGAAAGAGGAAGAATTTCTTTGAGGAGGAAACTGTAGAAATATTTTGCAGGTTATACCAGGCTGATGGATTTCAACTAATTGGAAATGAAATGAAATGAAACTGCTGGCCTTTAAGAAAGCTTACAAGGGCACTTCTAAACTACAGGCTGAAAAATGTGCAGCAGATATAGAAAAGTACAAATTTTAGAATAATGTAGGGCAAAATCAAAAGAAAGTCCCTGCTAGAAAGAGCAGCTGAAAGTTAAAAAAATAGAGTAGGAAAAAAGTAATGGCTGGTCTACTGTGCAAGGCGTATCTATAAGCAAAGGAGTTGAGATCACTGTCGTTACTTCTCACTGAACAGTGAGTACCATAGAACGATGATTAATTTTAAACAAGAATGGTGATATAATAGATGTAAGAACATCTGTAGAGGCTCAGAGCAAAGGTTTAGCTAACCTTGTTTTCTGATCTTCCATGAACAGTGGTAGTTTTCTGTCAGACTCCTTTGGTCTCCAGCTTTTCTTCGGTGATTACAAATTGCTTTTTGCATTCACAGCATTGCCTGGCAGGCACTTCCCTGGATCAGCCATGTGTTGTCTGATACATTTTACTTTGTGTAACCTGCTAGTCTAATTTCTTAGAACAGTGACGATTTGGATGGCTTTTCATTATTCTTGTAAATATTTTAATCTCCCCCCAAATTGTTTGTCCCATGCTGAAGAATCCTAGCCTGTTTAGATATTACACCTCTGAAGACAGTTGTAGTTCTTGATGCAGTCTTGTTATCTTCTCTTGACCTCTTTCCTAGTTATTCTGTATCCATTTGGGGTGGGAGCAGAGAAGAGGCCAGATGAGACACAGTTAACTAACTTCTATCTGAGGTATTTTGCTAGGACACTAATACAGCGCAAGTGATCCAGGGAATAAATAATGCTGGTGGGAAGGTGCTGCTGTACCTGAGTGATGGAACAGTGTCAGAAAGATGCCTGCCAGTGAGTGCTGTGGTCACCCAGGCGGTGACAAGGGAATAGGCACGGGCATCACTCGACTGCTGTGCAATACCTAGTGCATCCAGTGCAATGTGAACTTGTAAAGTAAATGCAAGAAAAAACATGTTGAAAGGTGGTGGGGAGGAGGAATGTTCTACACACAATGTTGAATTAATTTTGAATGAAGCGCCGTAGTGCACTGTGGATTTTAAAAGGGACTACAGATTCACAGAAATCCTTTTGTATCTACTTAGTGCAATGATTCACATGCCAGCTGTTTCAAGATGCCCTTAAACTGATGATTATTCTTACAGCTTCAAATTTCATAGAATCATAGAATGGTTTGGG